>NC_067404.1:83806338-84018838 GCF_016432865.1 Antechinus flavipes
CCCCAGGGCGGCCTCATTGCCCCACTCCTCTCCTTGGCCCGCAGGCGGCCGCCCGCGCACAGCCACAGACGGTCAGAGAGCAGCACCGTAAAGAAAAGCAGCGAAGCCAGTGACAGGCGCCATCGCTGCGCCCTCTCTGAGTCAGCCCATGGCTTATCGCTGCTCGTGGCCCCCCGAGGGGGCCGGGTAGCCCAGCAGCAGCAGCCGCAGCCACAACAGCAGCAGCAGCAGCCGGAACAGCTGTGGCAGCAGCAGCAGCAGCAGCAGCGGCGGCAACAGCAGCAGAGCGTGAGCGCAGCGGCATCTCTCCGGGGCCACGTCCACGCGCCCCTGACCATATTTCAGGGGGGTTCGGGGACCCTACGGGCGAGGGGACTCGGGCAGACCGACCCGAGGGATGGGACCGGCGGGTGGACCGACGGGGCAGGCGGGAGGGCGCTGCGCTGCGCCCGGCTCGGCTTAGGCGGCCCTCCGCGCTCCTCCTACAGTAGCCGTCCGGGCGGGCTCTACCTGAACCGCAGCATGGCTGGGAGGCGGCGGGCCGGAGCGGGGCGGGCCCCTCTTGAGCCCGAGTCGTGGGGTGGGTCGCCTGGGCCCCCAAGCCCGGTCCCCGCACCCCTCGCGCCCCGCTAGGCTCTGTCCCCGGCCGGGGCAGGGACCCACCGAGGGTACCCCGGCGACAGCCGCCGGCGCGGCCCCGAGCTCCTCATGATGTCCGTCCGGCCCTGGCCCCGGTCCCGGCCCCAGCCCCGGCTCCCTCTCTGGCCCCGGCTCCGGTTGTTCTCGGGTCCCCGCTCGGGCCCCGACTCCCGTCCGGCCCAGCCCGGCTTAGCGCTCTGCGGGCCCGGCCGCGGGCATCACCAGCTACCTGGCTCGATCTGGTCGTGCCCCTGTCCGAGCCCGGCCCCGGCCCCGGCCGCCCCCCGCGCTCCCAGGCTGCCTGCGCCTCCTGATCAGCTCCGGCGGCTGCTCTCCGGCTCCGGCGGCTGCTCTCCGGCTCCGGCGGTTGGTTCCCCGGCTCCGGCGGCTGGTTCCCCGGCTCCGGCGGCTGGTTCCCCGGCTCCGGCGGCTGTTCTCCGGCTCTGGGTGCTCTCCGACTCCACTCCTTACTTCCTCCGGGCCGAGCGCGCGGCTTCAGGGCGCCTCTCCCCACCGCTTGCCGTGCGCGCCGCTCTGGCTCCGGCTCTGGCTCCGGCTCTGGCCGCTGCCGCCGAGCGGGACGGCCCCGTGGCGCGCGCTGGCCATCCCCGCTCAGTCTGTCGCCATCTTCCGCTGTGCGGAGAACACCTTGAGAACCCCGGGGAGGGGGGGAGGGAAGGGAGGCGGGGAGAGAGAGGGGCAGCAAATCGAGAGAGGGGGGAGGGGGCCCCGAATGCGCCTGCGCCGGTCTCTTTCCACCTCCCCCCTTCTCCCCTCCCCCTCCCCCAGTCCCATCCCCACCCCCTCTCCTCTGCAGCCTGTACTCCTTGGTGGCGGGGACGCTTTCAGCCCTCCACTAGCTGCATTCACTTCTGCGCTTCGGTGCCTCCACCCGCCTCCCACCCACCCCTTCCCCTGCTGCCCTAGGAGCTCGGGGCCCCAGACACCTCTCACCCTTACCCCGCCTCTCCCAAGTCCAAATCCAAGCCCCTGCCACTTTCCCCACCCCGGGATCCCGCCCCACTCTTTTGGAGGGGGTGGCAGGAGATGCCCCAGCATTCTGATCTTTCCTCCCGGGGCCCGGGTCTTGAGGGACTTTGGACCCCGTGCTCGCCCCCACCTGCCCTGGGCCCTGTCGGCGCCGCCGCCGCCGCCGCCACCGCCGCCACCACCGCGGCCGCCTCCCTCGGTGCCCAGTCCTTCCAAGGCCGGCGTGTGGTGCTGAAGGACAGCTCCCAGCGGGGCTCTGACCAGGGCGGGACTTGCCGAAGCTCCGGAGGGGGCAGCCGATGCAGGGGGAGCCTAGTCCTGCCCTTGGCTCGCCCCGTTCCGCTCCGCTGCGCCCAGTTTCCTAGCTACCCTCGAGGGACCTTGGGCTGGGAACTATCCGAAAGAGAGACAGCCGACCAGTAGGAAGTGACTCCCGAAGCTCCTCCGAGTGCCCCCTAACCTCCTCTCCTCTTGCCCCACCCCAACCCAGCCCCTCCGGGAAAGCTCCTGTTATTGTCGAGACTGAGGGTGGAGTGCGGGGAAACCAAATCAGCACCCCCACTCCAAATCTTCGGGAAGCGGAGCCCAAGTGGCCAGAATGACTCCCCAGAAGTTCTCCGGACCCAAGTTCGGACGGGTCAAATCTACTTTTCCCTCTTCCACTTTCCCTGCTGCTTCTACGTTCTGATTATACGAATTAACCCACTTTTCTCAAAGTGTCTACGACAGGAACACAATTGTTCGAGATGCCAAGGATCCAAAGAGGAGAAAGACAGTGCTGGTTCCCAAGAGCTGCCATTCCAACCGGGGGAATGAAACTCTACGTACCTACGTACATACGTACACACACACATACGGCACTAATATTGAGCCGGCCGGACTAAGGGAGGCCCAAAGGATAGCGTTCTAGGTCAGAATGTGGACTTCTGGAGGGAACGCTCCATGTTCTCCATCTTGGAGTTCGCTTTTTATCAATGGTAACAGCTTCTATTTAGAGGGTGCCTTAAGAGTTACAAAGCGCTTCTCATTCGGTCTCGTGGGGTCCCTACAACAGCCCTGAGAGGTCTGGAGGGAAGATACTTTGCTCATCCTCATGGCAGAGATGAGGAAAGTAAGGTGTCTTGTCCCATTTCACAGCCGGTAGGTCAGTTCATCAATAACCACTTAGTAAGTGCCTATCATGAGCCAGGAACTGGGCTAAGCGCTGAGAATACAAATAAAGAAAGCCAGTCCCTGTCCTCAGTGAACTTAGGATCTAACGGAGGAAGACAACACACAAAAGGAAAATGAAAAGAGGAGGAAAAGGAAGGGAGAGAAGGAAGGGACCAGGTACAGGAGCAGGGCAGCCAGGGAAAAGATGAGAGAACCAGCCTGGTCGCCCTCCCTAAATGGAGGGTCTTGAAGGGGCTCTACAATGGCCATTTTCCATCCTCCAAATGAAAGGGAGGGCGGGGCCCCAGGGCCAGAGGGTACTGAGGTGATCTGCTAGAGTGAAGAGGTTTGGGGGCATCAGACTCCTGTCTGCTACAGGAAGGGTAGAACTTAGGTCCAGAGGATAGGAAGGGGGAGTGATTCTAGCAAAAGCAGGAGATCTGTGAATAGTTCGTTGGGGAGGGGGAGGGTGGGGAGAAGATCAGATTTGCTGGAACCTAGGAATCAGGCGGAGGAACAGGAGAAAGAAGACCATTAGGCTGAACCCTCAGCCTCAAAATTGCCAGAGTCAGGGGGACGATGGGCTTCTCAGTTCCTAGAGCACGGTCTGCCAGCCCTGAACCTCTCCCTTTTCTCCCCCCGTAATACAGGCTTTTCTCCTTTTTGAAAATGAAAAGCTATAACAACTGGAGAAAAACAATGGGAGAAGAGATGCACAGAATTTCTTGAGGGTTTCCTTCCAGGACCAGGTGATAGACCGCCTACAGCTTTGATTGAGCAGACCCTATGGTTGAGAAGCAGTCCAGAGAAGGGCCTTTCCTAGTTCAAATTCATCCAAAAAGCTTTGATTAAGGACTGAATGGGGAATACAAATGCTGGGGTGGGGAATACACATTTGAAATTAAAAAGGAGCTCCTGCCTTGATATTGAGGCAGTCTAATAGAACGACATGAGATATGCTAGATCAATAGCCAGCTAGCCAAATAGTGCATGGTAAGTGTATGAGTATGATAGAAGCCAAGGTGTGGGAGAATTCCCAAGAATAAGAGACCATTAATTACTGAAGTGGGGGGGGGGCAGAAGTCATTCTGGAAGACGTGCTATTTGAGTTGAGTTTTAAATGATGGATTGAAGTGATTCAGTCATCAGGCAGGACTAGGGGTTTGGGGGTTGGCAGAAGAGTATAGGCGTGAAGGCATGGAGGTAAGGAAAGTGCCAGATATGTATCAAATGCATAAATCACAAGTAAATTAGACAATTACTCCCTTCCCCACTTGTTCCATAATCCCTCCAGCCATGGGGAGGAAAGGGGATGGATGGATCTGGAACTGTGCAATGATGAAAAGACTTCCAATTGACTGTGAAGTCATCATCGGGTTGTAGATCCAGCACTCAGGAGGTGCTGAGCCTGAAGTGCCCATGCTTTTTCTTCTTGGCTTGACCTGCCTTGTAGGGGGAAAGGTGGCCCACCTCACAGCTAGTTGCTGCAGCCATGAGCATACGGGGTCCTTCCTTCTATAGGGTTTCTTCTTTGCACATCTTAACCAACTGGGTATTTGGAGATAGGACTGTCCGGGTGACTGTGGGAATTTGGGAGACCCATAAGAGGTGCCACTGCCCTGATGCAACAGCAGTGCCCATCAGAGCAGTAGCAACCCACCTTCAGAGGAGGAGGTACCTGAAGACGGATGTGGAAAGACGGTCCCCAGAAGATGGTAGCAACTTGAAGGATTGTGACCCCTTATGACAGAGAGAAGTACTCTAAAGGGCTCTAGAAAGGTCCCAATCCTTAGAGCCCAGCAAAGAGCTATACCTAGGGGGAGTTTCATGAAACTTTCACTGAAGAAGGGAAGGACCCTTTCTGCCCAGAATCAGAGAGTATCCCTTGGCCATGTGTATTAACTACATGCCACTTTCACAATGACCGGATTTGAAGTTTGAGTTTACTCTCCACAGGAACCTTCTATATATGGAAGGGGAGAGTACACCCTTGGTTTAGAGGGACTAAGCCAACCATTCTTGAGATATATATGCACACACACACACACACACACACACACACGTGTGTGTGTGTGTGTATGTATATGTATATACCCTTTGATAAAAGATAATGGATTCAAATGATTGATTAATAATGGGTAGAACCAGTTTTAGAAGGAACCAGTTTTAGAAGCTACAATCCCCCAAGATGACCTCCCTTTTGAACTAGTGAAAAAAAAAATGTAAAGGACTGGCCTAGCTGTATCAGACCTAAAACTCTATTTTAAACAGCAATTATCAAAACTATCTGCTACTGGCTAAGAAATAGAGTGGTAGGTCATTGGAATGGGTTAGATACACATAACACAATAATCAATGAGTATAGTAATCTACTGCTTGATAAACCCAAAGACTCCAGCTTCTGGGATAAGAACTCCCTATTTGACAAAAGTTGCTGGAAATAACGGAAAATAATGTAAGAAACTCAGCATAGACCTATATCTCATCCCCATAAAAATAAGATCAAAATAGGTAGATTATTTAGGTGTAAAGGGTGATACTTCAAGCAAATTAGGAGAGCAAGGAATAGTTTACCTATCAGATCTTTGGAGAAGGGAGGAATTTATGGCCAAAGAAGAGATAGAAAACATTATGAAAAGCAAATTTTGATAATTTTGATTAGATGAAATTAAAAAGGTTTTGCACAAACAAAACAAGACAGTCAAGATTAGAAGGAAAGCAGAAAGCTGGGGAGGAGGATTTTGCAGCTAGTATTTCTGATAAAGGCCTCATTTCTAAAATACATAGAGAATCATTCAGATTTATAAGAATACAAGGCATTCCCCAATTGACAAATGGTCAAAGGATATGACTAGAAGAAATGAAGTCATCTATGGTCATATGAAAAAATGCTCTAAATCACTACTGAGTTGAGACAAAGTAAACCAACTCTGAGGTAGCACCTCATATTTCTCAGATTGGCTAAGATGACAGGAAAAGATAATGGGATGTGGGAAAACTGGGACACTAATGTACTGTTGGCTGTAAACTGATCCAACCATTCTGGAAAACAGTTTGAGCCAGCAGTGTCTCTACTGAGCTTGTATCCCAAAGAGATCATAAAGGAGGGAAAGGGACTCACATGTGCAAAAATGTTTCTGGCAGCCCTTTTTGCAGGGGCAAGAAACTGGAAACTGAGTGGATGCCCTTCAGTTGGGGAATGGCTGAGTAAGTTATGGTATATGAAAGTAATGGAATATGGTTGTTTTATAAAAATGATGAGTGGATTTATTTTAGAAAGGCCTGGAAAGATATACATAAACTGATGCTGAGTGAAACAAGCAGAACCAGGAAAACACTGTACACAGCAACAGCAAGATTGTATGACGATCAACTGATAGACTTGGTTCTTGGGTGATCCAGGGCAATCGCAATAAGCTTTGGATGGAAAATACCATCTGCATCCAGAGAGATAACTATGGAAACTGAATGTAAATGGACACATGCTAGTTCACTTTTTTCCTTCTGTTTTTTTTTTTCTCATGGTTTTTCCCTTTTCTTCTCATTTTTCTCTCCCAACATAATTCATATGAAAATATGTAAAAATGAATGTACATATATATATATAACCGCCCAAAAGTTGTTTTACATGTAACTGGAGAAAATAAAAAAAATAATAAAAGATCTCTCTTTCTAGGGAGGTGGAGTAAGAGAAGTTGTTGTCTGCTTTGGGGACTGCAGTCTGTATGAGTTCCCATCTAGGGGAGCAATTCTAGAGGTGGGTATTAAATTTCCATTTTCAAACCATACCACCTCTTGGGATAGGAAGTTCTGTGAATATCTTAATCATTTTGCAAAGTAAGCAAACTTTTGATTTATCCTAAATTTACCTCTCTGAAGCTGTGGGGGGCAGAGAGAGGAGGAGGAAGATGTTAGGGTCCTCTGTTTTTAATAAGTAGGATTTGGCAAAGAAGCCAACATTTCTTTTCTCCAACACTTCCCAATTATATAAATTTTAAACACAGTCTCTGTGGCTTTCAATTCATTTGGAAGTCTGCCTTCCCAAGTTTGCTCTTGTCCTTCTACATCCCCTTGATCTTAGCTGTCCTTTATCTATTGTCCCTTGGCCTGGCTGATTTGTGGTGTTGAGCCAAACTGTAATCCCTAGAGTTTTACACAAGGAGAGATGGAAATGCTGGAGGCAGGGAGGCCAGGAAGGAGTCTGACAATAATTCAACAGGGATGATGGTGATGAGGTCTAGAAATAGGATGGTGGCCATGGCAGGGAAAAGAAGGATACAGACACAAAAAATGTTGCTGAGGCATAATTATCAGGAATTCTAAAGTGTAAAGGAAAACTGACAAGACTGTTCTAAACTACCATTTTTCTAAAACTAAAAGGTCTGATCATGTCTCCCTCCCTCTCCCTTGTCAATGAGTTGGGTCCCTATCATTTCCAGGATCAATATAAGCTCCTCTATTTGGAATTGAAGATCTTTTGTAACCTGGCTCCTTCCTGCCTTTCTGGTCTTCTTAGATTTTACTCTCTTCCCTCTACTGTTCAATCTAGCTATATTACCCTACATGCTGCTCCAGAATAGGACATGCCCCCATGTCTTGGCATTGGGGAACTCCCATGATTGGAAAGTTCTACCATCCTAGCTTGGCCCTCCTTCCAAGACTTAGCTCAAATCTCACCTTCTGCAGCTTTCCTCCAGTTCTTTCTAGATGCTAATGCTTTCCACCTTCACATCACCATCTTTACCTTCAGATCACCATCTACCTGTTCTGTCAGGGGTATATGTTATCTCCTCCATTAGAATGGAAAATCCTTGAAGTCCAGGACTATTTTGGCTTTTATATCCCCAGCATTTTGCCTAACATATAGTAAGTGCTGAATAAAAGCTTTTGACTGATTTGTCAAATGAATGGAGAGAGAGAGAGAGAGAGAGAGAGAGAGAGAGAGAGAGCGAGCAAGCAATCATCTGACAGCAACAATGGTAGTACAGTAACATGACTTGATTACTGAGTACTAAGTAAGAGGTGAAAAGTGGGGGAGGGAGCAGAAGCAGATTTACATCTGGAGTAGATGTAAATCAGGGGAGATGGCAGAGACAGACATCTGGGGTGGATTTAAGCAGGATCTATTCTGCCATTTTAAGGCTGGCTAGATATGATGAGCTTATTGGTTATGCTCCCTCTCATCCACTTAACAAGTTGCTTTGACCCAAGGTGAGAGTTACAAAACAGAGTTGATTGCTTGGGGGCATTTTTTTTGAAATGCCAGTCCAGAGGGACTGGTATGGGTGGGAAGAAGTGAGGAAAACAATTGAACTGGTGGAAAGGATCTAATTCATCGATTCTAATTTCTCTCCTGAGCTCCAGGCACAATTCACCAATAGCCTCTTAGATATTTCAAAGTGATTGTACCACAGACATCTCAAACTTAATATGTCCAAAACCAAACTCAGGTTCTTTCACCAAAAACTCTGTCCTTTTTTTCCCAGTTTTTAAAATCACTATCAAAGAGCGAAATGGATTCATATTTAGACATAAAGAGTGATACTATAAGCAAATTAGAAGAATAAAGGAGAGTCTACTTCTAGGATCTGTGAAGGAAGGGATTTATGGCCAAAGAAGAACTAGAGAACATTATGAAATGCAAAACGGATAATTTTGATTTTATTAAGTTTAAAAGATTTTGTACAAACAAAACCAATGCGGCAAGATTAGAAGGGAAGCAGAAAACTGGAAAAACATTTTATATCCAAGAGTTTTGATAAAGGCTCATTTCTAAAATATATAGAAAATTGACTCTAATTTATAAGGATACAAGCCATTCTCCAATTGATAGATGGTCAAAGCATATGAATAGACAATTTTCAGATGAAGAAATTAAAGCCATTTCTAGTCATATGAAAAAATACTCTAAATCACTAGTGATCAGAGAAATGCAAATTAAGACAACTCTGAGGTCCCACTACACACCTGTCAGATTGGCTAAGACGACAGGAAAAAATGATAAATGTTGGAGGGGATGTGGGAAAACTGGGACACTGATACATTGTTGGTAGAGTTGTGAACTGATCCAACCACTCTGGAGAGCAATTTGGAACTATGCTTAAAGGGCTATCAAACTGTGCAGACCCTTTGGTTCAGCAGCATCTCTACTGGGTCTGTATCCGAAAGGGATCACAAAAGAGGGAAAAGGAACCATGTGTGCAAAAATGTTTGTGGCAGCCCTTTTTATAGTGGCAAGAAACTAGAAACTGGGTGGATGCCCATCAGTTGGAGAATGGCTTGAATGAGTTATGGTATATGAATGTTATGGAATATTATTGTTCTGTGAGAAATGACCAGCAGGATGATTTCAGAAAGGTCTGGCAAGACTTACAGGAACCATGCTAAGTGAAGCGAGTAGAACCAGGAGAACATTGTCCACAACAACAGTAAGATTATGTGATGATTCATTCTGATGGATGTGGCTCTTTTCAACAATGAGGTGGTTCAGGCCAATTCCTATAGACTTGTGATAGACAGAGCCATCTGCATCCAGGGAAAGGACTATGGGAACTGAATGTGGATCACAATATAGGATTTTCATCTTTCTTGTTGTTGTTTGCTTGATTTTTGTTTTCTTTCTCATCTTTTTTTCTTCGTTGATCTGATAAAATTACCATCAAGGGTTCACAGACTCATAACCTCTGAGTTGCCCACGACTTACCCCATACATCTAAACAGTTGTTACATATTGTCATTTTTCCTCCCCATTTTTCACATCCCCTAGTCCAGGCCTTCTTCAGCTCTCCTCTGAACTATCTGAAGTAGTCTTCTAATTGGTTTTCCTATTTTAAGTATCTCCCTGTCTTTCACATAGCTGACGGATGGATTTTCAGGCATTCTCCTACCCAACTGCAGTGGCTTCCTATTACCTCTAGAATCAAATATAAACTTTTTTAGTTGGCATTTAAATCCCTTCCTACCCTACTTTTTCTAACTTTAGTACACATAACTCTCCTTCAAGAATTCCAGGATCCAAGAAACTGAGCTACTTATGATTCCTTATATGTGATATTCCAGTTCCATTCTTGGGGTCTTTGTACTGGCTGTTACTAAAATACTCTCTTTTGTCATTTTCTTCTTTTGGAAACTCTGGTTTCCTTCAGGACTTGGCTCAAGCAACTCTTTCTAAAGAGACCTCACCTTCTAGACTCATATTGTCTGATCAGTCACAATCGCACTGTAACTTGGGTCTGACATAGTGATGTCATTTTGAGAAGGAAGAACAGCAAGCAATCAATGTCCTTGGGAGCAGTCCCTTGGGTTTTTTTATCATCATATTCTCAGTACTTACCACACTGCCTGGCATGCAGCAAGGGCTTAATAAATGTATGCTGACTTGACTAAGTGAAGAACAGCCCGGCCCAAATAAGCCAATCACGCTATTTTTGAGCTTGAAGGAACATTATAATGCATCTCGTTTAGCTCCATCTTTTTACTGAAAGGAAACTGTCTTGGAGTGAGAAAGGAAGTTGCCTAAGATTCCCCAAGTAGCAATTGTGCAGTTCAGCCCAAACTTCAGGGCTCCAGATCCAGGCTTCATTCCACAGTCCCTTGCCTCTGAGGACATTTCAGAAGGTGTCATGGGACAGCTCTCCCAAGAGAGACTAGCACGAGTATGTTCAAAAAGTTTCTTATATATTAATCTTTGGGTCTTCTGATCGTCTCATGTAGGGTGCTATTGGAACTAGTGCTGCCGAGTCAGTTATTAAAGTCTGTTAAACATTGACTTTAAAACTCCTATTTTAAGGGTGGTGATTTAACTAAAATATTGAGGTAGATCCCACAGAGAAACAAGGTAGCTTTGAGCAACCATTCTAAGCTTTCATTATCATATGCCAGGCCCTGTGCTAAGCCCTAAGAATATCAAGAAAGGCGAAAGCTAGTCCTTACTCTCAAGGAACTCCCAGTCTAATGGGGGAGATGACGTGCAAACACTATGTACAAACTATATGTGGATAAAGATAGATTAGTTGATATTGATATCTATATCCATATGTATGTATTTAGTTATATATCCATATATATATATATACATATATATATATATATATATATATAGGTATAGTTTTTTCAGTATCTCCAATTTATCAGGCAGATACATACACATATAAAGGTAGATAACTAGATATATAGATAACTAAATATATATCTATATGGATATATAACTAAATTAGTTATTTTAATCTATATTTAGATGTATACATGCCCGTATCTGCATGATAAATTGGAGATACTGAAAAAAAGGGAAGGCAGCAGCATTAAGGGGGACCTTAAAGACTTCTTGTAAAAGGTGAGATTTTAGTTGAGATCTGGGGGCAAGCAGGGAAGCCAGGGGGTAGACACAAAGGGAAAGAGAGTTCTAAGCATGAGGGACAGCCAGTACAAATGCCTAAAGTCAAGAGCTAGAGCATGAAACGTGAGGACCCAAAAAGAGCCACGTCACTGGATTACAGAATTATGTGGGAGTGGGTAAGATGTGAGAAGACTGGAAAGGCGGTAGGGGGCCAGGTTCTAAAGAGCTTTAAGGTCCAAACGGAGGAGTTTATGTTAAATTCTAGAACTACATAATAAGGAACCACTGAAGTTCATTTTACAGGAAATGATGGGATCAGATGGGCAAAGAGATCTCAGATTCATCTGCATTAAAATGATGATTGAATCCATGGGAGCTGGTGAGATCAGCCAGTGAGTAGTACAGAGGGAGAAGAGGGCCTGGGCCAGAGCTTTAAGGGACAACCATGATAGGGGCCGTGGTCTGGAGCAAGATTCAGCAAAGGAGACTGAAAAGGAGAACCAGAAGAGAAAACCCAGAGAAAGGGAGGTGATGGACGGTGGTAAAGGCAGCAGAAAGGTAAGCTACCAGATCAGTAGTGGCTTTGGAGAGAGCATTCAGTTAAATGATGAGGTTGGAAGCCAGTCTGCAGAAAGTTAAGAATAAGAAAGGAAATCAGTCAGTAGACATTTATTAAGTACCTACCTGGTACGGAGTGCTGAAGATTCAAGGAAAGGTCCCATAATCCACAAAGAGGGGTGGTGGGGAGGAAGGCCATAATATGTTCCTACCTAGTTAGGAACAAGCTAGATATGCGATCAATCGGAAAGCAATAACTAAGGGAATGCCCTAAAATTCAGAGGGATCGGGAAAGGCTTCCTGTAAGGTGAGCTTTTAGCTGGGCCTGGAAGCCAGGAGGCTGAGCTGAGAAGGGAAGGAGAGTCTTCTGTGAATGGGGGACAGCTAGTGAAAATGCCTGGAGTCAGAAATGGAATTAATGTGTAAAGATCAGAAAGGGGAGGAGCAGGCAGGACAAGGGAGTCTAGCCAGCACAGGGGCAATGAAGAAGGAAGATGAGATGATAAGATGATGATTGCACCCAGGGATTGGAGAGCTGATGAAAACGGAAGGGGAACGCTTGTGGGTGATGGCAAGACCCAAGGTATGGTATTCCCCATGTGGAGTGGAGGTGGGGCAGAGGAGGACCCCAGGAGAATGGAGTAAGTGGAGGAACTGGGAGGTTCAGGTGTTGAAGGGATTCCCAATCTGCATGCTGAAATCCCCTAGTATGAGGCCTGAATTGGAGAGGAGAAAAAGGGCCCTGAATCTGGGGAGGAAGGAAGGGGACTGGCCTGGACGTGGGTTGATAACAGCTATCAGATTTTGCATCAGATTGGAAATATGGGTTCTTGTGTACACTAGGGAGCTCCTGGGTCAAGTTGGAGGTTTAGCCAGAGCCTTCAGCTGCCTGCCAGACCTAGTGCCCATTCATACTGCTATAACAGTGTGTCTGGGGGAGGGCTAATGGTGCCCATAGCATTTCCAAGGCCGCTCCTTGTGCCTCACACACTCACAGAACTTCTGATGCTTCTGTTGCTGGACTTTATTGTAAGGGGAGAAAGGAAGGGGGAAGGGAAAGGAAGGGAAGGGAGGGCAGGAGATGGGGAAAGAGAAGGAAAGGAAAGGAGGAGGGGGAAAGGAAAGGGGAAAGGGAAAGAGAGGAAGAAAATGGGGGAAGGGAAAGAAGAGAAGGAAAGGGAAGAGAAAGGAGGGGAAGAGAGAAGGGAGGGGAAGGAAAAAGAAGAGTCCATCATCTCTTTGCCTAGAGTAGAATAACAGGTTTCATCACGAGTCCTTTGGATTTGTAATAAAAATTCCTAATCTTTCAGTGGTGAAATCTTTGGGTTTATCAGACATTAGGTTACTGCTTCAGTATACTATCTGTTCCAGTGATTAAGCTCTCTATTTTTTAATACAGTTTCAAGTTCTCTAGATAATTATGCCTTTGTTTGAGATCCGGTACAGCGAGGCCTCCTTTCTTCCCACTTTTTTCATTAATTTCCTTGCTATTCTTGACCTTTTGTTCCTCTACATGAGTTGTTTCTTCCCACTGACACTAGCTTTCTGGCTATTCCATGAACAAGATACCGAGGAGACCTTGTCACTGCTGTTCCTTTGGATCCCAGCCAGAGTCTAGTCCAGGACCAACAATACCCCTGACGATGCAGCTCCACAAACTTGCAAGTGCAAGGGGAGGAGGGGAAGGGGGGGGGAAAGTCCAGGGCTCCTGAAATGCCTTCGTTCTCTTCCGTACCCTTTCCTTAGAGCCAACCCAGGAGTCCCACATCTCCTTCAGAAAGGATAAGTCTGGCTTCTCTGAGAACAATTCAGCCTGCAAAGGAGTCAACCTGCACCATTTTCACAGCCGCTACATGGAGAGGATGTCCAAGGTTCTCTAAATCGGGCACCTGTTTCCAACAAGCTCTCCCAGCCGCTTCTCACCCTTCTGCCTGGCTGCTTCCCTCGTCTCAGCATCTTCACCCCTTCAAATCAACAACTCAAAATATTTTTTGAATTCCTAGACTAGCCCAGGGATGCCCAAATCCACAAAGTGCATCAAAAAGAAGTAATAAATTGAGATACTTGAGATGATCCTTTGCCAGCTAGTATTTAAGCTGCTTGGGGCCTGGCAAGTCCGGTTCTCTGAGATCTCGAGTCTCTGACCCTTATTAGAGATTGCCAGAACCACACTTCCCTGGAGCGATGGATGATGTGTCATAGGAAATGATGAGGATGGGTGATGGGACCTTGGAGCCCTGATGGCTTATGAAGCCAGCTCATTGTTTTTAATCAATCTCTTCCTTTAATCTTTCAGTCAAGTGAGTGGTTGAAGCCTTCCTCTCAGTCATTTAGGTAGGTACTTTATTGTGCCGGTTCTTCACCAGGCTTGCCCTCAGAACTCTGGTTCAAGGACATGCACATCAGAGTAAAATGTTGCAGGGTCTTGCCTACACTCATTTTATTTTCCCCAATTTAGCCAGGGATGCATCAGCTGATCATGTGCACTCAGAGCAGGCAACTCTTGAAAGACTAGAGCTCTTTCCTCTAATGGATCAGGAAAGGTATTTCACTGCCCACTCGATACCCAAGCCTCGTGGCCCTGAAAACCTTGATAATTTGGGACGAGGACTTTGAAAGCTTTTGAAAAACACGTCATGTTGGATGATGTCCAGGCAGTAGGGCCAATTAGCTGAGTCAGAGTTCTCCAAAAAGGTGATATGAAACACTCCTGGCTGTTTGTCTCTCTGTTTTCAGTTTCTGTCTCTTGGGAAGCACTGATTCAGGGTTTTAGTCTTCTTCACAAGGATCGCCTCTGGTGTCCCCTTGGCAAGTTGACTTGGAGCTAGGCTTCTCCTCATTCTCATTTCAGGTGAAGTGGTTACTTAAATCTCCACGGATCGGACAATTTTAGAAACTCTTGGAGCTCTGTGGTGTTCTTTTCTTTTTTAGAATATAATTTATATTTATATTTATAATTTTTATCTAATCGAATCGAATCTAATTTTTATAATATAACAGAGCTCAGAGATCTGGGACTGTAAAATGTAGCCTACCCCATGCCTATTACCTCAGCCAATCTCGCACGGGCAACAGGCTGCTGGATGACCTGACCTCAGATCTTCTCCTCCAATCCTGGACCTATTCCAACCCCCTTGGCAAACGGATAGTTTCTTTCTTTTCTCTTCTTGCTTTTTTCCTTCATTTCTTTTTATTTCATTCTTAAAACATTGAGTTCCAAACTCTCTCCTTCCCTCCAGCCCTCCCCCACCCACTGAGAAGGCAAACAATATGACATTAATTATACATGTGAAGTCATGCAAAACATATTTCCATATTAGCCATCTTGCCAAAGAAAGGCAAGAAAAATAAAGAAAATGAAAAAAGTCTGCTTCAATCTGCACTCACAGTTCATCAGTTCTCTTCTGGAGATGGATCACATTTTTCGACACGAGCTCTTTTGGAATTGTCTTGGATCATTATATTGATTAGAGTGGCTAAGTCTTTCACAGTTGATCATCTGATAGCATTTCTGTGGAGAAAATAAGGGCAAAATGTAGACCGGCCACGGAGTTAGATGAATTCCGACCTAGTTGGATGGCTGGGCTCAAAGAGATATGATTCCCTAGCAATGGGTCTCCAGTAGACTACCCCAGGGATCTGTGCTTGGCTCTGTGCTATGTCCTATTCTTATCAATTACTTGGGTAAAGAGGAAAGGCATATGCTTATCAAATCTACAGGTGTTTTGCCCAGCCTCAGAGAAATAATAGAAGTGAGATCCCCACAAGTCTTATCAAGCTACAAATCTTAACCTGAATTGAAGAAGATGAAATTCAATAGTGATCAAGGGAAAGTCTTACACTTAGGTACAAAGAAAACCAACTTCACAAGGGGGAACGTATGACTATATAGCATTTTAAAAAATGAAAAATATGGAGGCTTTTAAGGGACCGTGAGTCCAATAAACACCGAGAGTATGAAATGGCAGCCAAAAAAGGGAATCTTATCTTGCTGGGCTACACTGAGAAAAGGGGGGCTTCCTGAAATAGTGAAGTGACAATCCCACTGTACTCTGCCTTGGTCGTCCCCACGTGGAAGATTGTGTTCACTTCTGGATTTAAGAAGGACACTGCTGAACCGGTGTCCAGTTTTCCATGTTGTGGGGTGTTGCTACCCCTTGTGGCTAACTGGCTTCATAGCAGCCTCTTATGGCATTAAAGGGCTCCCCTAGTCTTTCAGTGTATTTCCGGTGCTGAAAAAGGCAGAGAGGACTACTCTCCTTGTCTAGATGGGATCCCACCTTTCCCTAAGGCTCTAAGGAAGATGCTAGTGCAAGGTTTCCACGATACTAAGGACTCTCATCCATGGGGAACATCTTCCAGCCAATCAACCAACAAGCACTTATTGAGCACCTACCACATACTGGTTAGGTTGCTGGGATACGAAGACAAAAGGAAATGATCACTGCTATCCAGAAATTAATATTCTATGAGGGGAGACAATATGTATATATGGAGAATAGAAATCGGGATAGAGACTGGGAACAATAGTCCAGTGTAGGGAGCTTCCATCAAGGAACTCCCTCTCTCGGTATACACTGGCACTTTCTCTGCAACTTTGAATCTTCTAGATTTTCCTAGTGCACTGAGAGGTTAAGTAAGTTGCCCAGGATCACACAGCAAGTATGTGTAGGAAACATGAACCCACACTCTGAGCTTAGCTTTCTAACCACTATGCTATATCATCATAGATTGATTTGGAGGTAGAGAAAGCATTAGCAGCTGGTAGAGAAGGTGGGAAAGAAAGCTAAGAGGTCTAAGAGAAGAAAGTGACATGGGAGACACTAGTATAAATGCATGGAGATTGGATGTAAAAGCCTTGTGTATGAGGATTGGTAAGAAGGCTAGGAGCGAGAGGCCTGATATCAATCTATTTTGCAAATGGCAGTAGTTGGAAAGTTTTTTCTTATGTTATTCCATTTGCAAATCAAGCATAAATAACTATACAAAATAAAGTAAATGGGGGGGAAAAGGAAGGGAAACTGCAAAGAATAAATAGACATTTTTAATCGACGAAGAGAGGAGACAGAGAACAATACTTAGAAAGAACAGTGAAGCCTGTTAAGTCATCAGGGTTTTTTTTTCTTGGTAGATATGAGGAAGACTTGGACAGGTTTATGGGCAACAGAGGAGTCAGTAAATAGACTAGCAAGACTAGCAAGGCGAAGCCAGGGTGGTGGAATAGCAGGAAGAAGTAGAGTGAGCTGCCCGACTTTCCTCATCAAATTCCTCTAAACAGATTTCTTCCAAAAGCACCTGACCAAATCCTCATTGAGAAATCCAAGAAAAAGTCACAGTGAGCCATTTTACTGCCCAGATCAGCATATGGGGAGTCAGAGACATCTGTAGATACTGAGAAATGAGTCAGGTTAACAGCAGGCTGATTGAAGTACACCGAGAGCCTTTGCACCCAGGGCAAGAGGAATATGATCTCATGAATAGTGAAAGAAGAGGTCAAAGTGGTAGGTCTATCACTCGCCATCTAGTTCTGGGTCACAGATACACCCTGTATATATAAGGAGATGGACACATGGAAGAAGAGTGATTATAGACACTAATCTGTGAACTGAGTAAGGTCTCAATTCTAACTCATAGTCCAATGTGAAACCTGCACCGGAATAAAAGGATGGGAATCCCAGACTGAAGGGGAGGCTATAGCTCTGTTACTCTGAGCCAGCAGAACTCCCTAGGTGACCTATAATAGATGAAGCTTGGCAGGATCACATTATTGCTCAAACCCAAACCCACTTCAGGAACTTGCAGAGCTCAGAGAAGGGGGCAATGATCGGACTCTGCCCTAAATCAGACTATTTTTTGGAACATTGAAAGCTTACAGATCCCCATTTGGAGCTTTCCATGAGATTATGAAATAACACAATACTTAAAGCTGCCAGCAGAATTCCCTCCAGGAGTGTGTAGAGCTTGGCTCCAACATCAAGTCCAAACTCAGTAAATGGGCTGGAAGAATGAGCAAAAAAAAAAAGATCCTACCATAAAAAACTTCTATGGTGACAGGAACTCTCTAGATATAAACTGAAAAGAAGTAAATGATTCTGAAATATTTACAAGCAAAGCTTCAAAGAAAAATGCACTTGAGGCACAAATTCAACTAGAATTCCTAGAAGAGATGAAGCAGTAGTTTTCAAAAGCGTTTAAAACGTTCTTCTAAATGAAATCAGCGTGCTAGAGGAAAAGAACTAGAAAATAAGTGACAGCTATGGGAGAAAGAATTGGAAATGGAATTAACAACTTGGTACAACAAGTACAAAATCTTTCCCAAGGAAGAAAAAAAAACATCCTGAAAATGAGAATGGACCAAGTAAAAACCATGAAACCACAAGAAATATTAAAATAAAATAAAAAGATTGAAAAAATAGAACAAAATGCTGAGCATGTGATAGCAAAAACAGCTGACTTGGAAAACAGATCAAAGGAAGGTAGTAAAGGGATGAAACATGCATTTATTAAATTGCTACTATGTACTGAGCATTGAGTTACAATCGTTACAATTACATTGAGTTTACAAATATTCCATTTGATCCTTATTACAATCCTGGGAGGTAGGTGCTGCTGCTATCCTCATTTTACAGTTGAGGAAAACTCAGGCACACAGAGGTTAAGTGACTTGCCCAGAATCACACAGTAAGTGTAGGCCCAATACTCCATTGATAATTTCTCCTAACTTTCCTCTATTTTCTATTCCTTTTCCTCTCTCTTTCAGTTCTTTTAAGAGCAAGCCATAACAGAACTATGACGAGATTTAGACTCCCTTTATGACCCCTGAGGATTGACATCAGAGGGGGATACATGTATCATTTCCCCATAGTAAAATATAAGCAGTTTATTCTTGTTCAGTCTTTATAATTGTTCATACACGTTTACCTTTTATGTTTCTCCTGATGTCTGTATTTGAACTTCAGAATATCTAGGTAGCTCTGTTTTTTGTTTGTTTTTCAATCAGGAATGCTGGGAAGTTTTATATCTCATCAAATCTTCATGTCCTCCCTGTATGATTATATATAGCTTTCTGGGGTAAATTATTCTTGGGTTTGTAAGCCTTTGCTTTCTGCAACACTGTATTCCTTTATAAAGATGGCTGCTAAATTCTGTGTGCTTCTGAGTGAAGCTCTTCTGTATTTGAACTATTTTTTTTTGGTTGCTTGAGGTATTTTTTCTTTTATATAGAAATTCTGAATTTTTGCTATATTGTTATTACGAGTATCCATTTTGCCACTTCTTTTAGGAAGTGACTACGGATTCTATTTCCACTTTGTTCTATGATTCTAAGAGATATGAGCAGTTTTATTCTATGATTTATTGAACTTTGATAGCTGGATTATATTTTTAATCACAGTTTCAGGTTCATAATTTACTCTGACTCTTAAATTGTCTCTTTTAAATTTTTTCAGGTCATTTTTAATGAGCCTTTACATTTTCTTCCTTTTTTAGGCTGTTGACTTTGTTTTAATATTTCTTGTTGTTTTATGGCGTCATTGGCTTCTATTTGGTCCAATATAATTTGTTTGGAAAAGTTTTTATGCCAAGTTACTAATTCCATTTCCTTTTATATCTCTCATTTCTTTCCTAATTTCCTCCAGCCATGCTCATTTCATTTATTTAAAAAAAAACCCACAATACATTTGAATTCTTTTTTCCTAGTTGAAACTGGGGGAAACAGGGTTAAATGACTTGCCTAGGACCATGCGGCTAATAAGTTCCTGATGCCAAATCTGAACTCACAAAGAGGAGTCTCTCTGACTCCATACCTGGTACTCTGCACTGTGCCACCTAGCTACCTTGAGTTCTTCTTTGCTTGCCTTCTCAGTGTGTGTGGGGGGTGGGGGAAGGGGAAAGAGGTGGAGAGGGAAGAAAGAGAAGAATCTGAAACACAAAGTTCAGATAAAGTAATCAAAGCTAGCTATATGCACATGAAAAAATATGCTCTAATCACTATGGATTGGCAAATGCAAATTAAAACAAATCTGAGTTTAACAAATGTTAAATTTTGTTTTACATGTAACTGGAAAAAATAAAATACTAAGTAGAAAAAAAATGCAAACATTTGCTCCTTGTGAAGTCTCTTTCAATTTCTTACATTTTTAATGTTTCTTTTAATTTCTCTGTTTTGACTTCAGATTCTCTACTCAGCTTTGGTCTTTTTTATCAGGAATGCTTAGAAGTCCTCTATCTAATTAAAAAACCATTTTCCCTAGTATAATTGTACCCAATTCTGTTTGCCGAGTTATTTTTGATTACAAACCTATATCTTGTGCCTTCAGAAGTACATAACAAACTCTTCTTTCCTCTAGCTGTCAAATCTTGTGTGATCTTGACTTGACATTTGGATTCTTTATTACTGGATGATCGTCATATATGTATGTATGTATGCATGCGTGCGTGCATGCATGTGTAAGTGTAGGGCAGCTCGAGATTTGGCTTATAATGTTCCTATGAGTTTTCACATTGACATCTTTGATTTCTTTCAGGAGGTGACTATCTTTACTATTTTCTATTTTTACTGTTTACCCTGTGGGTCTAATAGATCTGAGCAATTTCAAGATCATGATTTGGTGTTAGTGACAGAGCTGAAGACCAGCCCATTTTGTGCCCAAGGGCCCATGGCCGATGTGACAACTTCTTGCTCATACCTGGTCAGCTTTTTCTATCCTCATCATTTTCCACCTCTCTGAAGCATTTGTCACTGTTAATCTCTTCCCAGATATTTTCTCCTCTACAGACACTTTTTTTCTCTTGGTTCTCCTCTTGTCTGTTAATTGACTACTTCTCAATCTTCTTTGCTGGACCTTTAACCATGTCATGCTTATTAACTATGGATGATCTTCAAGATTTTATGCTGAGTATTCTTTTCTTCTCCGTCTATACTATCGCTCTTGGTGATCTGATCAGATCCCTCATAGGTACAGTTATTATCTCTATGTACATGATTTCCAGACACACACACACACACACACACACACACACACACACACACACACACACATACTTCTACTTTCTCTCCTAAGCTCCGGTACGATATAATATCACAACTAACTACCTGTGGACATTTCAAAATGAATGTCTCAAAGGTATCTTAAACTCCACATATCTAAAACCAGAATTCATCATCTTTCTCCTGAAAAACCAAACTTTTCCATGACTGTTAAGGACACTGATATCTTTCTAGTTAGGGGAGTTCAGAATCTCAATATTAAGCTCAAGGCCTCCACTCCTTTTCTGCAATCATTTACCAACTAGTGTTGTTTTAACATCTACAACACACCTCATACATATCTCATTCTTTCCACTGCTAAAACCATCACTCTGGTTCAGGCCCTCCTCACTGCTTACACAATTGCACTAGCCTTTTAATTGGTATCTCTGCCTCATCTTTCCTTTTTCCCATTCATCCTTCATAAAGCTGCCATAAAGAATTTCCTAAAATGTAGGTCTGATCATGTCAACCCTCTCCCCTACTTAATAAACCCCAGTGGCTCCCTATTATCTTTAGGATCAAATAACCCTTCTGTTTGACACCGAAAGCACTTTTGAATTTAGATCCTTCCTGTCTTTGCAGTGTTCCCCCAAAACCTATGGCCCAGCTATACCGGCCTCCTTATTGTTCCTTACTCACGTCACTTCGTATCGCTTTGTCAGTCCGATAGGGCCTGATGAAACGTTTCAGCTACTTGATCCTCAAAGAATACAGCCCTCAGTAGTGCTTGAGTTGCAGAGAAATACAGCAGCAGGATCCCATATTCAGGATCAGTGTGATACCTCCATGCTCCATTTCTGGTCGTCTTTTTCTTTTCTTTCTTGAGGCAATCAAGATGAAGTGACTCGCCTGATGTGGGGGACTGGATTTGTACTTGGGCCCTCCTGACTCCAGGGCTGGTTCTCTACCCACCGCACCACCTCCTAACTCTCTCCTCCCCACCATCGACTTTTCTTCATTCTTCATTATCCTTCACTCCACTGAAGCATTTGACACAGTCGATCACCATTCATCCTGGGATGTTCCTCACTTTCGGGGTCTGGGTCATTTTTCTCTCTTGCTTCTCCTCTTATTTGTCATCCCACTAGTTCTCTGAATCTGTGGACATCCATCTTAGACTGCTCTTCCACTTTACCTCAACCTCAGAGTCTCTGACTTCTTTCATGATACAGATCAAATTGCACCTTCATTAGGAAGCTTTGGTTCTCCTGGGTGCTATGTTCTTCCCACTAAGGTTAACTTCCATAAACTCTGCCTGCATCTTGGACGTACGTGTACATATACATGTTGTTTCTATGGTGAGTGAAAGATAAAATGACTGAGGAAACAAAGGTCTGAGATTCCAAGAGTATCGATTTATTAAGCAATGTATAACAATGGCCCCACAAAGTTGGACCAGGCCTCCTCAGCTCAGTCCTGAATCCTGAATACAAGGGGAGACAGACTTTTATCCATTAAAAACAATTCATCCAAAAAGATGGATTCATTCAAAGAAAACAATTAACCAGGATACAAGATAGGTTACCTAATTTCTACTTGGAAGAAAGATTAAGGATTTTCCAAGTTGGACGAGAGAGCACAAACAGGTGTAATTCCCAAAAATCAGAAAAAGAGTTGTCCCACTTCTCCCAAGTGTCAGCGAACAATCAAAGGATCATGGAAACAGTAACAACTGGTCAGTACGGAACCAGTTTTCAGGTAAGACATATGGGATGCTTGAGATATAATTGTGAGAAAAGTCCTTGTATCAGTCTTTGAATCTGACCTGGATTCTGGTCAGCATCAAGGACCTAGGGGTCCTTGGTAAAGAGTCTTTAAATAAGCAGTGGTGGTCCAGCATCCCAGCCACACGGGTCAAGATTCAAACAATACAAGGTTTTCTCCCAAATCCCCCAGTTGGATAAAGTTGACAGAAGTTGGATTAAACCTGTAATTGAATAGAAAGGGCTAGCTTCAGAATTGAGTCACAAGACAGGATCAGTGTGGTTCATTCAATTCCCACAATTAACCACTTGCTGTCCCAATGCTCTCAATCGTCTATCTCCCCCATCAGAATGGGAGCTCCTTGAGAGCAGTTTTTGCCTTTCTCTGTATCCTTAATGCTCAGCACAAGATTAGGGCTCTCCTCCCACTGGACTCTCTCCTTTCTCAGATCTTAACCACACCCTCTAAGATCTTCTCAGTCTCGTCCTTTGTTATTCCTGGAAGATGAACAGCTTCGTAGTAAGTTCTCCTGGCCTCCGAGGTGTCATAAGCGGTCTTTGGTGCTATTCTTTATTACAAACTTATCCCGGATTTGGTGCACGGGTTGGTCTTAGAGGGCCAAGAACCCGAGGCCCCGACTGGGATTGTTAGTATAGCTAGGATCTTCCCATGAAGTAGTACACTGGCTCCATGGCCATGCTCACTGACCTCTCACTGACAGATAGATACTTCATTTTATCAGAAGATTTAGTAACTCAGGCCCCAGGTTTCCCTGTGACTGAAGGCTGTAGCAAGGAGATTGGCCATTGGGTGTCATGGGGGACAGAATCACCTACAGGAGGCTAGAAGAGCTGTTTAAAGGCTTCACCTCCCTTTCTCTTGAGGGTAGCCATCTCTCTGTTGAACTTACAGCCAAGACCTTGGGACTTTCACTCAAAGAACGGAACACTAATCAGAAGAGGTGTTCAGGGAGCTGAAAGTCCGTCTCAATTTCATCTGGGCAAGAACACATTGGTGGAGAATTTGTTATTTCTATTTTATAGCCATTTTATTCTTAAAGACCGTCATATAAGCAGCTGCAACTTTTTCTTTTTGTGGCATTTAGCTGAGCCCTCCAACAATTTTGCTCAGGCGATTAACTAGTTAATGATAAAATAATTCCTGGCTCAACTTTATTTTCTTGTGATTAGCATTTCCTGGCTAGTGGTAAATTATAGATCATATCCCCCTAGGGTTTCCTGATTAATTTACACATTTATCCTATGTAGATATGTTTTACTATCAGCTCTTTGGTGTATAAATCTGTATGTTCCCCTTTGGCTTGGTAAAAATTCCTATTTCTCTATTTTGCCTTATGCTTATTGTTGTTCTTGTTTATTATTGTTGTTATATATATATATATATATGTGTGTGTGTGTGTGTGTGTGTGTATATATATATATGCATATATATATATATATATATATATATATTATTATTATTGTTAAAGATGCTACTTGTGGCCCTTTCTCTTTTTAACCATGGTACTGTGCTCTGGGTATATAATAAACCTGTAATAAAATATCTCTTATGGATAAGATAGAAAGCTAAAGCAATTTCATTTTGTCTGCAATTGCTCTATCTTGCCCTTCAGCCTGTTTGTATGGTGACCCCAGTCCTGTGTGTGACCTTCTTGAGTGGCAAAACAGCAGGAACAGTCCCATCTATTAGGGTGGATTATAAGAAATCGCTATTCTGAGGAAGAGCCTTTCCTGCTATTAGGGCCAGGGACAGGCCTTCCAATCATGGATATCACATCTCCTATTCCTCCAGAGGTACTTCATATCCAATTCACTTCCTGCCTAAATTGCAACCTATATAAGTTTGGTCCTTTTCTTCCTTTGGGGAGTCTCCTGTGAGGTTGGGGCTCCCTTGCAGGCAAACTCAACAAATCCTTAACGGCTCCTAAATTTCCAGTATTGGGCTTGGGTTCTAGTCTGTTGAGGTACTGATGATTTCACCAAACTCTGAACCCTGATAAGTAGGATTGGCAGCAGCATCCACCAACAGATCCATGCAGAGTTTTATCACTTGCATACGTACCGGCTGTAGGTATTATTGTGATTTCCTTTGGGCACTGAGTATACCTTTTTTTTCTTTAAGAAAGTACACAGTTAGTCTATTTTAGGGGAAACCCTAGATATGAGCATGTGATAGAACAAAGCTGCCTCAGGAGGCCTCAGCTGCCTCCCTCCACCCACCCCGGCTCCCAGCCAATGTGGGTTAGGCCTTGGACAAAGCTGCCCCGGAAGCAGTTTCCTGGTTATCTAAGGTCAGACAAAGCCTCAGTCATGTGAGATCTGCCATGGCCAAGGCCTTGGTGAGTGCCTGAGATTATCCTACTTGTTTTACCTTGATGACCTACTAACTAGTTGGGCCTTCAGAAGAAGATGAGGGGCCTGTGTCCTGAGAAGCAAAGTACCGGTCTAAGTATCAGTTGCCTATTCTTGCTGTGTTAGGGCAAAGTAAACCTCTTTGGTCCAGAGATTTGTGAGAGCCTCATTCTAACCTAACATCAAACCTGAATTAAGGGGTGCCTCCAATATGAGATGAGATGGCTTTGTGGTTCACATCATGGTGGAGTTAGACAGTTGAAAGGAGACTGTATGGATCCCTATCACCAGAGACCTCCTGAATATGTTCCTCTTAAGACCAGAGACCTGTTACTTAGGGGGAGAGAGAAAGAGGGGGAGGAAGAGGAAGAGGAGGAGGAGGAGGAGGAACAAGAGGAGGAGAAGGAAGAAGGCTGGGAACTCTCTTTACTGAGGAGCTGTGGTAGGTGCAGAAGTTCTGAAGTGTTCCTGGAACTGGCTTCTGAGGCCATGGCCTAATGGAGCCAATGCTAAAAGGCTCTTGGTGGTGACTTCACAGAACCTGGGGACCTACTTTTAGAGGAGGGTCAATGACATTTATTAGAGCCTTCAGGATGTGAACGTTCTTTGTCTCTTTTTAGGGGGCCCGGATAGAGCCTCACTCACACCACACCTCGTAAAGATGAATTGCCTTTGCCCATGGGAATCTACAAGGGTAAAGTTTCAATCAATTGAACTTCTTGCCAATCGGTGAAGTTCCAGATTAGGGTATGTGTAGCTTGGGCAAATTTTGCTGCATGACGGGATTGGGAGAAGTCAGGGAGAAGACGATGGCACATCTCTAAGAGGAGGGTCCTGAAACTTGGAACTGAGAAGAAAGAATAGAGAGGGCTGTTCCCGATGTGTAGTATGAAGCTATCATTGTGTAGTCTGAAAAAAAGCAGAACAGATATCTCTAGTCTCTTTCCCCTACCCCTGTTATTAAGGGCGATTTTAATTCCCTCCCGGAGGGGAAGCAGGAAGTTGGGGCCAAAGGCTGACTATTCTACTCGCTTTAGAGACAGCTGACTGGGCTAGAAATAGATTAGTCTACGGGATATATTTTTCAGGCTCAAGTTACCTTCTGACCTCTTTTTCATTAATTGGGGTAAAGGAAGACTCTAACCCCAAGTTTTATAGCTAATGCTCAACTCCCCACTAGATACCGGCTTCACAATGAACACACACATAGGAGTTGGTCAAGAAACCCATTTATCCAAATCACAACAAAGAAAAAGAAAAAGAAATTAGAGAAAGTATCCATAAAAAATACAGATTGAAGCTGTCTCACTGAGAATAAGGTAACTCAGTTCAACCAAGAGAGAGAGAGTCCCATATCTTGCCCCAAGGAAGTTCCCCAAAGCTTCTAGTGTAGTAAGCTAGGGATAGGGACATGATGGAAAGGGCAAGCCTTACTCCCATTTACTTCATCCCAGAGTCTTTTATTTCAGCAGCCTGAAGTGGGTTGGTATCTTTCATCTTCTCTCCCAAAGCTAGAATCCAGAAGCATCCCAAATCCCTGCACACAAGACTCTAGAACTTGTAGAGGACTTAAGTGCTCTCCTCTTTCCCACTCTCACCACCAACTCCACCCCACTCTTCAAGCAGGTACAGGGCACTGACCTCCACCATTGAGGAGAGTCCCATACTAATGGGTGCGAGGACTGGCGTTACAAAAGCAATTGATGGCCAGCCTCTGAGGGTGCTGGTAAAACCATACAGGGAAAGTAAGTCCCAGATCACTAAGGGCCCTTCAGCCCCAGAAAAGCCTGGATCATCCTTTAAAACACTTTAAAACATTAACAAATGAATCATTCAGGAGAGGCTAGAGAGAGAGAAATCGACAGAGGGAAGCGCAGCATCTTTGCAGACTCTTTCAGCAACCTCTAAGGCTGTTACTGTGGGCAAGGCTAAATGGAAATCCTTAGGGTTGCTTGAACCATCTCACATAATTAAAACCATATACTATCTGGGCCTCAGGGGAGTGAAAGATATTTATTCTTTAGTAATAGAGATGAAGGAAGCTGGAGTAATTCATCACATCAGATCACTTTACAACAAATTATGTCACTTCTGAGGAAGGAGGATGGCGTCTGGTAGCTTACAGTGGACTACAGAGAACTCAACAAGTCACCAGGCCTATCTCTATGGCTGTACCTGACATAGGCAATGTTATAGACAAGGTACCTTGTCTCAGGATGAGTGGTCTAAGCTAGCAAACCTGCCAATGCTTTTTTTTTTCTTATTTCTGTGACTGAGACAAGGCAGGAACAGCTTTCACCTGAAAAGGAGTCCAATATGCTTTTCTATCTTTCCCCAGAGTTACCTGAATTATTCTTTATACTGCCACATTATGGTGAAAAGGGGCACTTATTAACCACCTACTTTGTGCCAGACATTGTGCTAAGCACTTTACAAATATTATCTCATTTAATAGTCTCTCATTTCAAGAATTGACCTGAAAGAAGTCGCCTTTCCTGAGGGCACTGATACCACTACAATGATGACATAACTTTTATCAAACTGTGCATACCCTTTGATCCAGCAGTGTTTCTACTGGGCTTATACCCCAAAGAGACACTAAAGAAAGGAAAGGGACCTGGATGTGCCAAAATGTTTGTGGCAGCCCTGTTTGTAGTGGCTAGAAGCTGGAAAATGAAAGGATGCCCATCCATTGGAGAAGGACTGAGTAAGTTGTGGTATATGAATGTTATGGAATATTATTGTTCTGTAAGGAATGACCAGCAGGAGGAATACAGAGAGGACTGGCGAGAGTTACACGAACTGATGCTGAGTGAAATGAGCAGAACCAGAAGATCATTATATACCTCAGCAACGATACTGTTTGCGGATACATTCTGATGGAAGTGGATCTCTTTGATAAAGAGAGCCTTAATTGATCAAAGATGGACAGAAGCAGCTACACCCAGAGAAAGAACACTGGGAAATGAATATAAACTGCTTGCATTTTTGTTTTTCTTCCCGGGTTATTTCTACCTTCTGAATTCAATTCTCCCTGTGCAACAAGAAAACTGTTTGGTTCTGCACACAGATATTGTATCTAGGATATACTGTAATCCATTCAACATGTAAAGGCCTGCTTGCCATCTGGGGGAGGGGTTGGAGGGAGGGAGGGGAAAAATCGGAACAGAAGTGAATGCAAGGGATAATGCTGTAAAAAATTACCCTGGCATGGGTTCTATCAATAAAAAGTTATTTTAAAAAATGATGACATAACTTTGACTGGGCCAAATGAGCCCTTGGTAGCAGAGGCCCTAGATCAGATGGTGGCCCATGTGAGGGACAAAGAATGGGAAATCAACCCAATGGAAATCCAGGATTCTGCAGGATTCAGTCAAGTTTTGGGGAATGGAGTACATAGGAGAAATCTAGAGAGAATTCTAGGCAGTCTAAAATAAGCCACTGGAACTTGTTCCTTTGATCTAAGAAGGAAGCCTGGAGATGATCCCACTTCCCCATTTGGCTATCCTGATGGCCTCCATTTATGGAACCATCCATAAGTCTACCTCTTTTGAATGGGGACCAGAACAGGATTCAGCATTGGCAGATGCCCAACTCTCCTCTGGGGCTCTTATGCCTGCAAGGCCCATGTTTCTGGATCTCTGGAGCTTTTGGCCAGCACCAAGGAGTGGCCAAAATAAGCTACTCTGGGGTGTCTTGAACACCATGTTCTCAAAGGATATGAACAGACAATTTTCAGATGATGAAATTGAAACTATTACCACTCATATGAAAGAGTGTTCCAAATCACTATTGATCAGAGAAATGAAAATTAAGACAACTCTGAGATACCACTACACACCTGTCAGATTGGCTAAGATGACAGGAAAAAATAATGATGAATGTTGGAGGGGATGCGGGAAAACTGGGACACTGATGCATTGTTGTTGAAGTTGTGAACGAATCCAACCATTCTGGAGGGCAATCTGGAATTATGCCCCCAAAATTATCAAACTGTGCATACCCTTTGATCCAGCAGTGTTTCTATTGGGCTTATATCCCAAAGAAATACTAAAGAAGGGAAAGGGACCTGTATGTACCACAATGTTTGTGGCAGCCCTGTTTGTAGTGGCCAGAAACTGGAAAATGAATGGATGCCCATCCATTGGAGAATGGCTGGGTAAATTGTGGTATATGAATGTTATGGAATATTATTGTTCTGTAAGAAATGACCAGCAGGATGACTACAGAGAGGACTGGTGAGACTTATATGAACTGATGCTAAGTGAAATGAGCAGAACCAGGAGATCATTATACACTTCGACAACGATACTGTTTGAGGATGTATTCTGATGGAAGTGGATTTCTTTGACAAAGAGACCTAACTCCGTTTCAATTGATAAATGACGGACAAAAGTAGCTACACCCAAAGAAAGAACACCAGGAAACGAATGTGAACTATCTGCATTTTTGTTTTTCTTCCCGGGTTATTTTTACCTTCTGAATCCAATTCTCCCTGTGCAACAAGAGAACTGCTCGGTTCTGCAAACATAGATTGTATCTAGGATATACTGCAACATATTTAACTTGTATAGGACTGCTTGCCATCTAGGGGAGGGGGTGGAGGGAGGGAGGGGAAAAATCGGAACAGAAATGAGTACAAGGGATAATGTTGTAAAAAAAAATTACCCTGGCATGGATTCTGTCAATATAAAGTTATTATTAAATAAAATAAAATATTAAAAAAAAAGAACACCATGTTCAATAGAACTGTCACACATTATACCACTTTTGAAAAGCAGTTGCTTGCCTCTTACTAGGTCCCACTTGTTGCTGAATGGATGACATTGTCCTGTGGAGGACACAGGACTAGCCGATCAGGGCCTCTTCTTTTGGGGGTGAAGCTTAATGGTGGAATTTTTCTGAAGCAGACAGTTGATTGTGTCCATAAGCATCAGGGGTATCATATACTAAATGACCAATGATGTTATAAAAACAGAAGTTGGGGAATGGGTCTAGTGTCAATTTGGATAGTTAAGTGGTGATAGCATGTTGTTCTGGGCACGGAACCATATAATTTCCCTAACAAAGGAAAAGGTTGCCATTCTTTTCTTTTTTTTCAATCAACACACATTTATTACTTACTTCAGATACTCTGCCGAGTATTAGGAATCAAAGAAAGGCAAAAATAGTTCTTGTTTTCAAGGAGCTTACATTTTCATTGGAAAGACATCAAGGAAATAAATGGGCAAATACAAAATATACATTGAGTAGAAAGAACAACTAGAGGGGAAGATTTAAGTGGCTTAAGACACTAGAAAATGTCTCTTGCTAATGGTGCCATTTCAGTTGAATTTTGAAAAGTAGATACCAAGAAATGGTGAGGAGACAGATTTACTCCTTTTCTGGTTGCACATGGAAACAAACTGCACCATCATTCCTTCTTAATCCCATTCCCACTCCCAACTCAATCCAGAATGGATACTATTCTGATTAAAGTGGACAATAATAATAAAGATGGTAATCATGATCATTCAAGAATTCACATAGAATTCTGTCACCATATCTTAATGTAAAATTCCCCTTTGCTGTTTCTTAAATATTAGATGGAAGACTCATTTTCACTAAGATCAAGAATCTTCATTTTTCCTAGAATCTCAATAGAATCAACTCAGAGATCATCAATAAAAGAGGTTGCTATTCTTGAATGGAATGGACCTCAACCTGTCTCCAACTGGTAAAATGGTACTCTCTCATCTTAGGAAAAGCGGTTTAGCTCTACTGATCAACAGCTGCATCACTGTGCATCTGACTCATCAGAAGCTGGGTCTGGGACAAATCAATGCTAACCTAGAAAGGTGAAGCACTCTCCCATCCAGTGGTTTCTTGGAGATTTTACCTGATAAAAATTGGCTCCTTTTGGACATAGTTCTGGCTGACCATCTCCAGTCCCTCCTTACTCTTTCCCCAGCACAGGATTGCCTCGGGCCTCTAGGTCCTTTTCCCCTCAGAGGACTCTGTACACCCTAAGTAGCTCAGGTTCCTCTCAAATAGGAGGCTCACTTTCCTCTGAGATGGTTTAAGAACTGCTTCTCAAAAAGGCCTTGGGAACAGAGGGGTGGGATTGCTGAGGGTTTCTTTCTTTCTAACAGCATAGGGGAAGTGAAACTATGGCTATATAACTATGGTGGCTGTTTTGAGTCATTGGATGAAGATGAGGGAGAGTCTCTCTTTGGCCGGGATAGAAGAAGAGCATCCTCTCCAGAGTATTTTAAGGGAACTCAAATTTTTGTATTGTTCCCTTGAGGCGGCTCTTACAGAGGGGGCAATTTTGGCAAGTGGGCTGAGAGGCTTTGTGGAAACATAGAGGCCAAGACAGGGTAAATGTAAGAGACTTATGACCTCTTAGTCATCTTGCCAGAGATGATTTTGATGTAGAAATACTGTTGATCTTCCAGAAGTTTTCATGTTGTGGCTCTAATGATGAGGTTGGGTGCCAAATGATGAGATTCGACAGCAATTCCTAGTTTGAATGTAGGAATGTATGTGCATGTAAAGAATTCACAATGGCTTTTTCATTGCCAAACGGGCCATTTATTTATGAGAAAGGGTTATGGACAAAAGGAAGAGATAAAATAGACAGCAAGAGTGGGAAAGATGAAGTATATTTGGGAGAGCAGAGAGCTAGCAAGGAGAGGGGTTTTAACAATTAACAATGGAAAAAACAAGTTCCCCAGTGGCATTCACAATTAACCACGAGAAAGGGAATATGCCATGAGGTGGGAGAATGCCATTAACTGGCAGGCTAAATTCATAGACTAGTTTAGCACCTAAAAGAGTTAGTTAGCTATAACAAAGAGAAAGATACCATGAGGCAGGAGGAAGTGGGTGAGATGAGGGGGAGAGGGGAGGAGGAAGACTCCATGAGACAGAACGCCATAGCGGGCTAATTCCAACAGGGATTCAGCAAAGATGGGGTAGGCCATGGGCAGATATATAGGGGAAATTTAGCCTTGGGGGGTTGACATCAAATTGGCTTTCTGATTGGCTACAGTAAAGTGGGATTTCCCAAGACCTCCACAAGGATAGGACTGGAAGGCTGAGCTGATCACCATCAGTGTCCTTTATTTGCCTCAGGGAGTAAATTTTTTAGTTTTTTCTTTTCTTTTCTTTTCTTTTTTAAAGCTTTTTATTTTCAAAACATATGCACAGATAATTTTTCAACATTGACCCTTGCATAGCCTTGTGTTTCAAATTTCCCCTCTTTCCCCCCACCCCCTCCCCTAGATGGCAAGCAAGCTTTTTATTTTCAAAATACACATAGATAGTTTTCGACATTCACCCTCGCAAAACCTTGTGTTCCAATGTTTTTCACCCTTCCTTCCCCTCAACCCTCCCTTAAACTGCAAGTAATCTGCTATATGTTAAACATGTGCAATTCTTCTATACGTATTTCCACAATTATCATGCTGCACAAGAAAAATCAGCACGAAAAGGAAAAAATGAGAAAGAAAACAAAATGCAAACAAACAACAACAAAAAAGGTGAAAATACGATGTTGTGATCCACATTCAGTCCCTCAAGGAGTAATCTTATCAGTACTTCAGGCTTTCTCTGCCAACCTCATCTGGTGACCCAAGATTCAGCACTAATGTTCCTGGAGCTGCTCCTGCTCATCCCTACCTCTTATCAGGAGAAGAAATATTCATCCACACTGAAGGTTTCATCATCTGTTATGTGGCTCAAATGCTGCTCTGATTCATCATCCACACCTTGAATTAGGAAGAGCACCATGAATTGTAAAAATATGGCATCACCTACCACCACATGGACCATACTATAAGACTTGAGACTTGGTCCTTCTGAAGGAGAACTGAAAAGCCTAGGATTATTGGGTTTTGTTTTCCTCGTATTTTTATGTTGTTTGTGTTTTATTTTGGTTATTTTTGTTTTTCCTTTTTCTCCCCTTAGTACTGCCTGGACCATCTAGTAAGATCCCTAGAAGCATTTAAATGGTCTTCTAGAACCCAGCTTTTTAAAACTATTTTGAAAACTCATATCGGGTCTTGTAACTGAATGTGGGAGAAGAGTTGTGAAATTATGATTTATTATCCAAAAATTTCTCAGGCAAAAAGGGGTTGTGAATGGAAGAAGTTTAAGAACTCCTGGTCTAGAAAATATGTAGGACTTTGCTACTAAGGGGTGGGATGTGAAAAGAAAAAGCTACACCCCTGGGACCTGATGGGCCTGTTTTCCTTATGTAGCTTTGTTCCTCACTCCCCACCCCCAGCTAACATTGAGTAGGCCCATGACAAGTCTACTCCTGAGATCTAATTGGCTCTGGCTTCCCTGAAGTCCCGGTGATGTGGAATCTGTGCCTGTCATAGTAACAGCGTCAGTGTATGAGTGTCTAAGATCACACCTGGAACATACCCTCACAGTATCCAGAGAAGCCAAGGGCCACAGGATCCTTGCTGAAACCCTCCTTTGTGAAATGATCAGTGAATTTCAAGTTCCTCATTTTGTCCTAACGAGAACTAAGAGGGTGCTAGTGTTAACGATCAAGTTCCACCCGAGCTACACCTAAATTTTGTTGTGGAGATTTTCCCAGATGCGATGCTCTGAGATCTAGAAGAAGCCAGAGAGAGAAACCTTCTTTTTGGCCTGAGACTCCTTCAGGGCTGAATGAATTCATATGAGTCCAGACCAGGAGCCCCAAGTGAGCCAGAGGGCATCAACTGTCTGAAATGACACCTTTCTCCAGCTGAGGCTATAGCTTAAGAGGAAGACACTAGGCCAGGGATTTACTCATATGTGAATTAAGAGGTATCAGAATCCACTTTCAGGAGTGAGACATCTGGCTTAAATGTCTTTATTGTGCAGAATAAGAGGATCTAGTCTACTGAAGTTACAGCACAAGCAGATGGTTGACAGGGACCAAAACACTGAAATGTAAAGGGGAAAGCCTCTGGATACAAATAGTTCTCTCCCGTCCTAGAAGGAATCGGAGGCTTTTATACCTCAAGTGTATAATGAAGAGGCCAGAAAGATTTTGTCTCCTGGGCACAGTCTGCCCATATATATATAGGTCCCTAGTCACTCAACTACAAAGATGCCCAAGGAATATGGGAGGGGAACAAATCACCCCAAGGCAACAAGGAGTACCTGAGAGAAAGCACTTTTGAGCCAAGAATTTGATGATGGCAAGGCAAGTTTTCACTCGAGTCTGGACTGTTCCAGAGCTAAGAATTTAAGGGGCTTAAAGGGAAGAAGCTTCTGTCCATTTAAATTTAGGAGAGTCGTCCTAGAAGAAAAATCTCTGCAAAACCTCAGCTAAAAAGAGTTTAACACTACAGCTGAACAGAACATCTCAACTGGCAGAAGGTAGAAAAACTTGGCCATATCGCCTTCCTACATATGGGCGGCACTACCATTGTACTTTAAGTCTGTTCCTACTCTTGCCACCTCCCGGGCTTTAGGTATATTTTGTAGGAGCGTGCCACTGGTTTTGGGGGAGATGCTTTGTAAAGACTGTTCTGGCTATGTTGAATAAGTGTCAAATAAATGCCTTTGCCAAAGAACCGAGTTTACCGATCGACTCTTAAGAGGAAGTTTACTGACTAGTATTTAGGATCGCTGGGTGTTGTCCTTAGTGCTAGAAGAAAATAAAAACAAAATCTCTATGTTGGGGTCATTACAACTTATCTGACTGTGGCTGATCAGGCCAATAAGATCTCAGAAGGCTCTACCACAGGTTGGGTCAAATAGTCCACATGAATATTGGGAGTGGACATGGCTCTCACTTTGCAGGTCTCATGTTTCTTTTGAGCGTTGCTCATAGAGCACGGCTCCTTCTTTGATTGTAGCAAATCATTCTGGGCAGTCCTGTGCCAGTGTTTGCCATATCTCAAATTGATTTCACAGTTCTCCAGAGAAAACTTGAGAGTGTTTTTGTATTGCTTCTTTTTATGGTCGCTCTAGTATCTCTTTACTCCTAGGACCGACAGAGTAGTAACTACCAGCCTTCTTGGGACTCAACCCATTAATCAAAGGGCTGGGGGAGGGTTTGTAATGAAATTTCAAGAGGGGTGAAAAGTTTTGGTATAGCTCCTTCAATGACCGGGTTAATGGATAAAATAAGAGGCATCAAAGAATTGTTTTGCTGCATTGGATCAGCTGAGATTATTTGACATAACTTTGCAGAAGACCTAATCAGTATCATTTCATGATTTTCTCATGCTTTGGATCCATGTGAATCCTAGAGAAGACAGTGGATGCTGTGAATAATACAAACTTGGAAATGAGCAAAACATAACGCTAGGATAAGGTGAAAAGGACTTGAACACAGATAATAGTATAGAGAGGAACTAATTCACAGAAGGGTCAGAATGGGGAAGGGATAAGAATATAGGGTGATTGATAACTTAGGAAAGAATTGATCTCACAGTTAGAATGAAGATTTAGAGTTGGATTTTCCTAGGTCTGCAGTGCCTTGTGGGAGTCAGAATTAACCCATTGTTGAGGGATAAAGCACTCCAATAACGTTTGGGGGTCCCCAGTGGATGTCGCAAGTATGGCGAAAGAATTCGCAAGCTCTGTTTGTCTCTAAGTTATGGGGCAAAAGATTTATTACCCTGACAACAGTGGGCTAAGTTCCAAAAGGAATTGGCAAATATCCAGGAGCAAGAAGATAATTTTATAGGAAAAAGACAGAGAGATCAGGTGCTTCATGTCACTGATATGTTAATTTTGTGGCCCAGAGGTAGAACGGAGGAGTGGTCTCAGGAATTTGGTTATCATTGACCAGCAGATCATGTAATCATGTATCTGACAGTCAGCAATGTTTGTGGACAGAATGTTAGAACAACAGCCCTCCAACGTCAGAGAGCCCAGGATCACTACGTCTATCTTCCTTAAAATCTAAGGGAAGAAATATTATATTCCTAGATCAGGAGATGTTTACAATCATCGATGGACAGATTACCAGAACAAAAGCACGCCGAGGTCAGAGGGATCTCGGGATTACTGATTCCAAAGCCAGAATGATGGGGTTCTAGTGGCAGTCAGAGAGTTGTGGAAATCTCCTTTTGGTCGGAGGCGCAGATTCTTCATGAAAGAAAACCCGAAGAGTTTTGGGTGGAAAAATGGAAGTTTATTCTTGGATGAGAAGTCAGCTTTGCTAGAAGACTGATTTCATAGTGGCAAAATCCTATTAAGGAAGTGGAGGCTGGCACTGAGAAAAGAATGTCTTCTCAACCGGCAGGGTCCTGACAGGCAGCTATACCAAGGGACAGGGCATGGTCCTGCTTTGGACATTCTGCAAAAAAAAATGAGTTTAAAATTGCCATTTAATAGGGAATCTTGAGGCTCTGGTTTCAGGTTGAAAAGAAAGCCAAAGTCCCCAGGCCTAGATCTTCAATCGAATGGGAAATCACTCTTGAAAGCTTCTGGAATTTGGAGTTTCCTGAGAAGGGTATCAATGGGGTAATTAGCCTTAGAAAAGGCCAGGTAGGAGGATATGCTCTCTCTCATAGACTCTCTGGAGTCTGGGGAGATATGCTTCTCAGGAGGGCCTGAGACTCGAATCTCCCTTCTTTACAGATCAAAGGGTACACAATTTTAGAGCGTTACTTTTACTGATTAAAGGGAACACAATTTCATACCCCCGTCAAGAAGACTTTAGAATCAGTGATGGATTGTTAGGACAGAAGCACCCCAAGGTCAGGGAGACCTCCCTACTGCTGTCTCCCCTAGAAGTTATATTAAATCACCATCACCCCTCCCCAATAGCACTTACATTCAACCATAAAGTTTTGTGGCTGTGGAGTGGCTCACGGGACTGGGGTAAAGAAAACTTGAATCCAAATGTGACCACGGCCACCTACCAGCTATATGACCTCGGGCAAATCACTTCATCTTGTTTGCCTCAGTTGCCTCATCTGTAAAATGAGCTGGAGAAGGAAATAGTCAATTAACTACTCCAGGATTTTTGCCATGTAAACACCAAAAGGGGTCAAGAAGAATCGGATACAATTAAAACGACTAAACAACAATAACAGGTACACGGGCTTCCTAGACCTAAAATGCCTAACAAGGGTCACATATCAGTCTATACACCCTCTCCGTAGTCATGTCATTCAACTAAGAGGAGTGGATTCAGTGTTGTATAAGATCGCGATGTTTGAAATCTCGTAAGTACACATCCCAGAATGCCAGTGGACTTTCAGAGCCACACTGAATTGCTCCTTCTGCTCCCCCCCCTTCCCCCACCCCCCGCACGATTCCGGAAATCCCCAGAAGTCGCCCTGTGGGCATCTGTAACCTCGTTTAAGTTCCGGGGCAGATCCCGGGGCCAGAATAGGGCATATTATCAAGTATAGGAAACAAAAGTCCAAGACCCGAATTTTCTTAGGACTACGGTGCCTCGCAAGGGTCAGAATCAGCCAGCCTATTACCCTCTCTCCTGTAGGATTCAAGCGCTCCCCCGATTGGCTTAACGCGAAGTTTGAAATCTCGGACTAGAACTCCCAGAATGCAAAGCCACACTCTATTCCCGCCCCTGGCCCCATAGACTTTCAGGATTGTGCAGAGCTCTCCCTTTCATTGTCTCAAACCTTGCTTGGTGGTAGCGTCCGCTGCCTGGACCGGAGACGGGGACCGAAAGCCGACATGCCAGGAGAGATGATGGTGTCAATTAAATAAAACAGAACGACAAAAGCCAGAATGCCAATGGGTTCTCAGAATCAAACTAGATTCACTTTATAGGGTTCTCACGATTTCCAAAATCTTTAAAACTACCTCTTTCGGCGTCTGGAACCTCGCCTAAGTTCCAGGGCAGGGGCCCCGAGTCATGATCCTATAGCCCACGATGGGAGATGCTAACAACTACAGGAAATAGAGTTCAGGCCCTGGAGTTTCCTAGACCTACGGTGCCTCGCGAGGGACAGAATCAGCTACAGTTCACTCCTCTCTAGTCGCGTTTTCACTTAACATGAAAATTTGCTGCCCTCTATAAACGAGTAGTTCGATAAACTCGAGTCTCAGAACTACGACTCCCAGAATGCCACTGGACTAACGTCCTTTTGGGTCCTCACGAGTACAGGAAGTCCTAGAATTCGCTGTGTCGGCGTCTCCTCAGTTATCGGGCAGAGACCGGGTGCTAATTAAGGTTCGTCAGGCTAGGAAGAGGGGGAAGGAGGGGGAGAGAGGGAGTATATAAGGAATATATAAGGAAGGAAATATAAGGAACGGGGCTCCAGGCGCGCGTTTTCCTAAACGCGCGGCGACTCTAGAAAGTTAGAATCAGTAGCTCATCGCCCCTCCCCCAGTCATGTTTGCTTTTCACTTGGCGCTTTCCCACCGCCTCCGGAAGAGAGGCTTGATAAACTCAGGTCCTGGAACTACAGCTGCCAGAATGAAAGCGCCCATTTACATCCTCGTTAGATTTACTCCCCTAGGCCGTATGATTCTAGGAAGTTCCAGAACTAGCCCTTTCGGCGCTTGTAACTTCACTTCTGGGAAGGGACCATAGCCTGGGCTGTTACAAGGTACCGAGGGTCCGCGGGGTGGAATATGGGATACTATGAGGTACAGGAAATACAAATCCCAGAATGCCAGTCGGCTCTCAAGGCCAAACTCGGTTGACTCTCCATTGACCATGATTCTCAGCCTCTCCAGAACTCCCCTGCTGGCATCTGTAATCCCTCCTCAGGTTTCGGGATAGAGGCCCGGAGCCAAGGTCCCCAAGACCAGGGTGGGGCATCTTAACAGATATGAAGCAGGACCCCAGGAAATGGATTTTCCTAAGCCTACGGCTCCTCACAAGGGTCAGAATCAGACGATATTCCCCATTCACATTTGCATTCAGACTTAGAGTTTGTAGGTTCAGTGGGCCTGGAGTCAGGAAGACCTGAGTTCAAATTCGCCCTCAGACAGTTAATAGCTGATCTTGGGCAATTCACCTAATCTCTATTCAATTAGGAAACAATTCGATGGTTCAGTGGATTGAGCTCTGAGCCTCAAGTTAGGAAGCCTTGACTTGTTCAGTCGCGTCTAACCATGACCCATGTGGAGTTTTCTTGGCAGAAATACTGTAGTGGTTTGCCACTGCCTTCTCCATCTCATTTTGCAAATGAGGAAACTGAGGCAAGCAGGGTAAAGTGATTTGCCCAGAGTCACACAGCTAACATTGGAGGTCACATTTGAATTTAGGCCTTCAAGACTCCAGGTCCAGTGCTCAATCCACTTTAGCAGCTAGTTGCCGTTACACAATACACACTTCCACATAACAGCTCTTTCTCCAGAGACAGATAGCACTTTCCATCACAAATCCTTAGTAGTTACTAGGAATGAGCATATTACTCAGAATAGTTTAATCTTTCACAGTCACTATGAATAATTTTGCTATTGCTGTTGGTTCTCTTGTTTCTGCTCATTTCACTTTGTGTTATTTCATGCAACTTTTTTCATGTTTTTCTAAAGTCAACCTGCTGATTATTTTCATAGCATTGTGGTATTCCATCACAATCATAAACCCACAGCTTGTTTAGCCATTCCCCAATTAACAGGCAATCCTTCAATTTCCAGTTCTTTGTCACCACAAAGTAAGTTGCTGTAAATGTTTTTGAACATATATGTTCATTTCTTTTTTCTCAGGATCACCTTGGTATTGCTGAATCAAAGAGTATAGTTTTATTCTTTTGGGGCCTAATTCTAAATTGCTCTCTCAAATAGTTGGATCGGTTCACAACTCCACCAGTAGTCTAATAGTGTCTTAATATTTCCACCTCACCTCCAGTAGTTGTCATTTTCCCTTTCTGTTATGTTAGCCAATCTGATAGGTGTGAAATGACATGTCAGAATTATTTTAATTTGCATTTTCTAATAATCGTGATTTAAATAATTTTTTCTCCCACATGACCATGTATTGCAGGTCCAACTGCACAGACGTTGGAGCACTGATAACTGACCCAATGTCAGTAGCATCTGAAGCCCACAAACTGGAGCTAACTTGGTTAAGAGCCACATGGTTAGAAGAGGTTGAAGGTAAGAGACCTAAAAGAATGGGAACACTTGCAGTGGTAGAGGGTGTCAGGGATAAAAGGCAGAAAGAAGAAGTTCCTTTTAAGTTAAACATAGTCACATTGTCCCCAAATGTTCTGGAATAGGCCTTTTCTCAGAGAAGCTCTGATTCCAAAGCACTTGCAGAGATCACTAGGCAATTCTGTGAACCTCTTAAATTTGCTTTTCCAGTAATCAGATTATGTGGTGAGACTAACTCAAACTTTATGTATCTAACTCTACTACCAATAGACTTAAAAACAGAACAAATTAGGAATCCATAGTCCTGAATTGGATTAGGAATCCAAACCTGAAAATTCAGAGATTTCCAGTTTTTACATAACACTCGCCCTTTTTATCTTTACCCAAATATTGTACCTGGAGTGGACAGTGCTATCAAGAGTCTCATTTGTTCAGTTGTTTAGGATATATAATTGATCACAAATTCAGATTAAAAGTAGGAAGAGTGTTCCTGCTTGCATCCTATTATAACTCAACTGTTTTAGTATTTATCTACTAATATATTTCTTTTTGCAATGACAAAAACTGCAGTTCATCTGCCCTGATTACAGAAATTTGCTAGGAAAGGAAAGGGAAGAGATACAGTGTAGTGTGGCAGACCATTCAAAGGTATGGTCCCATGTCTGAAAAAGTTACCAAGATACTAAAGAAAGAGCAACTTACCAACTTGTTAGTAAATAGGTTTTATTTGGGAGGAGCTTACTAATGAGGTTGATTTTGGCTCCCTTGTCTCTGTTTGATCCCAGGCAAGAGTCACAATCAACAGCCCATCCTGCAGTAAAGATTTACATTATTTGCAGGGTACTAAAGCCACGTTCAGAATTAACCATGGGAAAATTTGCTGCTCAGAAAGGAAATAGTATAATGGGAAATTGAACCAAGAAAATTCTATCTTTGCCTACACAAAATTATCCTCTTAACTTTTCCCAGGAACAGACATCCATCTGAAGCAATTCTCAGATGGTACATCCTTTGGGCAGAACATGACAAATGGTGAACTATTGTCTTCAAGACAATTCAGACAATCATACCTGAAGTCAAAATACAAAACACTGTCAAATTACAGTCCCAAGAAGTTCTACCTCAAATAGAAAAAAATCATAGTTTAGAGCTAGACTATCATTAATTTTCTCATATTTCAATAATAGTTAACAATGAGGACCTAGAAGGACATCTTATTTATTCTTCATTTATAGTGTCATATGTACAATAAACACATAAAAATTGACTCAAACCCCCCAGAAAATGTTAGCTACTCTTAAGTTTCCAGACTAACAAATGTCAGTATCCTCTTATTAACCCCTAAGTCAAAATGGAAACCTTTGAATGGAATGTCTATTGTTGTTCCAAAAATGTAACTTCAACACATACTATTCATTAACTGGTAAAATTTCACAGTTCTTATAAGTGATAGCCAAATTATTTCAGTTAAATTCACTTTTTACTATAAACAAACTTGTAAGTTCCCTATTTTGATTGGAAGTATTTCTAGTTTGTCACACTTTATCACTTCAGCATTTTACAGTGTGTCAATTTACAGCAGGGCCAATAAGATTAAAACCTTTCCCAAATAGAAAGTTCTAAAAACTTCACAGAGAATGACAATTTAAGAAGTCTTTGCATCTTCTTTTTTTTTTCCCCAAACAGTAAATTATTACTACTATTGTAAAGCAAAATATACCCAGTTAAGTACTTGTGTTTTCAGATAGTTTGACCGTATTCTTTAACACTGTGAGGGATTTAGAAGACCCTTACCCAAAATGACTACTCAGAGATCATTCAGTAGAAGGTAGAAAAGTTGTTTATTGAAAACCTTTGGAGGATGAGCCGTCCCATCGCGAGATAAGAAAGAGAAAGCTCGTGGTCGGAGGGCTAAAGAAGTAATAAAGATACGTAGCTTTTATACAAGAAATTACATCACAAGTAAGAGAGCATTGAAAAGGGGAGGGGGAGGCATCTAATTGGTTGTTGCTATTTGGAGAGGTTGGAATGGAAGGTTTCTGTTTCCCAGAAATCTCCTGATTTCTAGGAAACAGAAAATCAGGCCTTCAGGCTCAATCAAGCAGATACTAGTCCAGCTAATAGACTAAATATTGATAAATGTCAAATACCAATAAATGTCATCAGCTCAGGTAAATTAAGTATGTGTCTAGCTGGCCAAGGCTCAAGTAAATATGAGCCTGTACAGGTCATAGGGGAAACACAGAAATAATGAAAATAAAACACAGAAAAGAATTCATACATTCCTGTAAATTCTTCACCTTATCTCTCTCTATTCCATACAGCACTATCCAGATTAAAAGAAAAGTTATCTTTCTAATAGCATTTCCTATGCAATGGTTTCCCAAATTTCATAATATAGGGAACTTGAAAGTGTAACAATAGTACAGTGTTATTGATTCTTTAAAAAAAAAAAAAAAACAAGAAATTTTTTACCAGATAAATAATATAAATTCATTTGACTACATTTCCAAATCCTCTTCTATAGAAAATTATCATCTACCAATTTGGCATTCTTTAACAATCACATTCAAAATCCAGTATACATAATTGCACATAATAAAAATAATAGTTAATATTTCTACAATGCTTACCATGTGTCAGGCACTATGCCAAGTACTTTACCATTTATTTATTTGCTTCACATAACAACCTTAGGGTGTGGATGTTATCAGCATCCCATATTATAGATTAGGAAACTGAGGCAAACTGATCACACGGCTAATAAATCCTGAGACTAGATTTGAACTGACTAGATTTTGAACTAGATTTTCCTGACAATGGGTTTTCCAAACATATCCCTTGCTGTCAAATAGCAAATGAATTTTACATCACATTCATATTTGCAACAAGTATCCTAATAGGACAACATATCTCACTTTAAATGAGAACACATTATAATTTAGTTCCAGAACAAACTTCAACCAAAACAAATTTAGATTTATAATTACTAATGGTACTCATGCTGCAAATTGACTTCTAAGAATTTCTCTTGGTTAAACATTATAACTTGATATAATGTTTAACTGAGTCACTTCACCCTGCTTGCCTCAGTTTCTTCATCTGTAAAATGAGCTGGAGAAGTGAATGGCAAACCAATCTGGTATATTTACTAAGGAATCTCCAAATGAAGTCACAAAGAGTGGGAAACCACTGAAATGAATGATCAGCAACAACAAATACTTTAATAAAATTATGCTTGTGTGTGTAAATTATATGTAAATGCTTAAAAGCATTTCTCTAGAATGTTTCTCAAATCTTTATCTCAGAAGAATCAAAACCTTCTCAAATGTCTTTCCAATATGCCAAACCCTTAACTAACTCATAATTTGGAAATTGACAGTAAAGATATTCTATGCTATTTATAAATCTTAGTGTCTATTTAGTTTATAATGCTATAGATTTTTACCAACCAGGAGAAAAAGAGAGAAAAAATTTTTTCTTTCTTTTCTTGTCTTTATCTCTGCAATCTCTAAGCTGGCCAGAGTTGTGAAGATAGAGAGAAAAAAAAATCTTGAAGTTTTCTTCCTTATCTCTCACTGAAAATCTAATTAAAAGTCATCGAGAATTAATCCCTATTTAATTCTACCTGGCTATTGCTTTTTTGGGGGCAGGGGCCTTTTAGTAATTTGATGTCCCTGCCAGAGACTTCCTTTTGCTGGGAATTTCCTGTAAAATCTCTTTAAAAAGCCTCGCCCCTTAAAAGTCATGAGCAAAATGCAAATCTATAAGATCTTGCTGTTTTCTATCTGAAAATGTGTGGTCATTAGGTAAATGATTGTTTTCCATCATTGGGTAGATGAATATTTGGTCTAATCATCTGCCTGCTACTAGAGATATGTCTTATTAGAAATATGTTTGTATTACGTCTTTAACTCTTTCAAAATGTAAGACCATTTGGCTACTGATGCAACTTTGTGAGACCCAGTTGCTATTCTCATGCAGTGTGACTTAGAGTAGAGAATTTTAGTTCAGTCTTCTTAGAAGATGTAACTTAGGAATATTTTGTTACATCAATGGGAAATTGAATTTTATTTGTTTATTCCTAATGTGAGAATAACATGTTTGTCTTCTGTGTCCTGTTTTCTTATAAATAACTCATTTTATATGCACCTACCAAAGCAGTGCAGTCATAAAAATGGCTGTTGGTCGGTCAGTCTTGGCCTCTCCCAGTCCATCCTACAACAAGTCCTGGCAAAGAGGGGATATACCCTTCTCCATTCTGGGTGGTTTTAAACACTCTCAGGCCAGCTTGTAAGCCCAGAGACAAATCAGTAGAAACTTCTCTTAGGTCCCCATCAGGCTACAAAGAATGCCTTCAGTCTCTTGTGAAATCTATTTTCATTGGTCACAATCTAGGGGAAACTATTCAGCAGGATTATCAGACATGCCCAAGGTCTGATATTTTGTGCTCAAGTGACTCCTGAAAGGCCATTAAACTCCCTCTTCTAAAACCTGCTCAGAAGAGGGATACTTGTCAAAGTAGGGTTTGGGCTAATCGATCTCAGCATCCTGCTTCTTGACTGATAATTGTTAAATCAAGCTCCACAGCCAAAACGGATTGAGGAATGATCTTGTGAATACCTCTGTTATTCTGGTGGGATCCCCCTTTCTAAAACTTGTTTTGGGGTTAAATATAACTTCAGCTCCCCAAAGTAACCTTTTTTCTTGGAGATCTTGGCTATTCTTTTTGCTTGATACCCTGCCATGGCACCCCACTTCTAATCATCATCCTAGCCTTAAGCAAATCTTTTGTTCTTAAGTAGGCTTTTGTTAAAGGACTTTTGGGTGGAGGTCTCTGGAGACTCTACCCCATTCCCTCTCCTTTTAATTGTTACTTCTGGGTTTTCTTTATCAAAACGAGTACAAGGTTTCTCCTGTCAGATAACATAGTCTCTATTAAGAGACTTTACAGAAGTCTGCTCTGCCTGGCATATTCTTCTTCTTCTTCTTTTTTTTTGCTGAGGTAATTGGGGTTAAGTGACTTGCCCAGGGTCACACAGCTAGGAAATGTTAAGTGTCTGAGACCAGATTTGAACTCAGGTGTTCCTGACTTCAGGGCTGGTGCTCTAATCACTATGCCACCTAGCTGTCCCCTGATACTTGGCATATTCTAACTTGAAGGAAGATAGAAAACATTAATCATATTCCCTTTAACCACATCTCCCAACAATGAAGGCTCTGCCTCTAAGTACTCTCTCTTTAGCTCTCCCTGCCTCAAGTTTTTGGCCAAACTACAGGCTGTAAGATGAGCTTTCTCTAAACATTTCTGACAGCCCTGAGGAGAGGAATGTCTCCAATTGGAGACCCTTTCAACCAGTCATTTTCTGTCCCTAATCTTGCTCGATAGGACTTGTTTATTCTAGGCTTTGGTCAATTCATCTTCAAATGATCAACACTAGACAGCCGTATCAATCGGCTTCAAGGATCTGACTCAGAATCCCACTGGATGCCTCTCCAATAGGCTCCTGGTCCACCCTCAACTCAAGCTCATCATCCTTCAAATTGGGACTCTGTAGGATAACTCTCTTCCCAGCAGGAAGTAGTTTCAGAAGATGAGATCATCACCCCATACCTCCTACCCCAAAGGACTTTGGGCCCCGGTAATGATTGGTGGAGTGAAAGGATTCCAGTAAAATACTATCCAGTGTCTGAATGGGTCACCAGTACGGAGCAAACTGACCCTGTACTAATCTCTGTAATTGTGCCCTAGTAATCAGCTCTGTACCCTTTTGGTGTCACTGTACTTTGGCTTCAGTTCATCTCTAACATTCCCACCCTACAGGCCACTGTATTTCACTTGAAGCTTCTGGACATTACTTAACAACTTTTTGGATTTGGCCTCCAAAATTTCAGTGTCAGTCTTGACTACCTCTCATTTAGAACTCCAACCCATTTTTCAAAAGATTTCTTTAACAAATTAAAAGAGTAGGGAAATGATGAGATCCTGAGTAACTAAGTGGGGTTGGCAGAGACAGCCTGAAGTATTGGTAAAATTAATCCCTGAAGCAAGCAGGCAACTGTTTAACTGATGGGAATCAGTTTAACTTTATAGTCCCACCCTCTGTGGAGTTTGTAGGTAGCCCCACTTTGCTATGTCCAGTTAGAAATTCAAGTTATAGCAAATCCCTGAGATTTAAATTTCCCCTATAAATCTGTCTTTCCCATACCATCTTTGCTGAATCCCTTCTGGGCTTACAACCTGCCACAGCACTCTGCTTTGATGTAGCTTTCCCTTCCCCTATGCCTCACGGTGTCTTTCCTCTCATCCCCCCACCATGCTTCATGGTGTCTTTCTCCTTATAGCTAACTCTTTTAGGGTGTTAAACTCCTATGGATTTAACCTGCCAATTAAGGGCATACTCCCACCACACTGAATGTTCCCTTTTTTCCTAGTTAAATTGTGAATTTCATTAGGTTACTTGTCATTTCCATTGTTGATTGTTAAAACCCCCTTTCCCTGCTATGTGTTCTCCCAATTCAGTTTCATGTTTACCATCCCTGGTGTCTATTGTATCTCTTCGTTTTGTCTGTAGCCTCTTATCTTAAATAAACCTACCTTTTGCCAAAGAGAGTGGCCATTGTGAATTCTTCACATGACTGAATCCCAACATTTGGTGCTGAATCTCAAACACATCATTAGGAATTACTACCCTAAACACATCATCTGGGACCAATCGATCTCCTAAAGCTCATCATTTGGTACATAAGTCACATCATCTAGCCTCACCCTAGATGGGCCAAAGGCCTATCATCAGCTGTTCCAGTCAGTAGAATTTCCCAGTGAGAGCCAGCAGGCAAAAAGCCCATGCCCCACTGATAAGTACAAGAAGTTAAGAATACATGGTCATCTGTAATGAATTCATAGACTCAAACCCATCTTCAAGTCAAAAGGAATAGCCTTATTGTGATGTCTAGCAATTGGGAAAGTTCCTAATGAACTCAAAATTAACGAGGGGGAAGTCGCCATGAGACAGGCTAAGCTCCCTAGGGGAACTCGAAATTTACAATGGAAAGGATGGGGACCTTTTATAGGAAGGGACTCAAAAGCAAGGTATGCTAATTGGGCTAAATGCTTGCTTCAGAAAGTCAACTGGTCATTAAGGACTGTTTGTACAAAATAATTTTGGAGATTGACACACTGGGCTTGGCCTCTTGGTTGTATGCAGTAATGGTGGGTCTGTAAAGCACATAGAGCTAATCCTGTCAGTGCAAGGAGTGCCCCAAAGGCCCACTTCTGGGCCAGTATCCCTCCATGGAGTGGGGCCTACTTAGATGCCAGGGCCTTTTGCTGGGATCTATTCACCCCATCACCACCACAGGCATCAAAGAAAAGAGTTTATTGGAGCCTCCAAGGCAACAACCTGTAGTGTGGCTGGTGATGATTCCAAACAAGCTGCTTCTCTTATAATAAGAACAGGAAAATGCTTCGAAGTCTGTCTCGGGAACTAGAGGATTTAAGAGCTGCAGCATTGGTGCCTCAGCCCTCCCCAGCTGATGCCTGGAACATACTTGTAGTTTTAAACAAGATTCTAAGATGGAGTATCCAGATTGATCAGCACAAAGAGCTGTCTTGCCATGTTAGGAAGCTCAAGCCTCCCCTCAGGGAAGGGGCCGGGAAGGGGCCAGCCTGGGCCAGAGCAAAGGAACAAGAACTGGAATAGGGAATACTATTTGTATTTCCTATACAAATCCCAGAATATCAGTTGGTTCTCAAGGTCAAACTTGGTTTACTCTTCCTTGACCAGGATTCTCAGCTTCTCCAGAACTCTCTTTGCTGGCCACAGTAAAACTGTCTTCAGTTCTGGTGTAGAGGCATAGAGCTAAGGCTCTAAGGACAAGGATAAGTTTTCCGATCAGATAAAAGAAACAAGGCCCAGCAAGGAAATGGAAAACAAGTGAGGGAAAGGGCAAACTGAGTGGATGTCCATCAGTTGGGGAATGGCTAAATAAGTTATGGTATATGAATGTAATGGAATATTATTGTTCTATAAGAAAGGATCAACAGGATGCTTTCAGAGAGACCTGGAGAGATTTACAGGAACTGATGGTAAGTGAGGTGAGAACATTGTACATGGCAAACAATCAGATTAAGGTGATGATCAACTGCGATGGACTTGGCCCTTTTCACCAATGAGATGATTCAGGCCAGTTCCAATAGTCTTGGCATAGATAGTGCCATTCACATTCAGAGAAATATTGAGACTGAGTGCGGATCACAAAAGAGTATTTTCACCTTTGTTGTTTGCTTGCATTTTGTTTTCTCATTTTGTTTTTCTTTTTTGATCTGGTTTTTCTTGTGCAGCGGGATAAATGTGGGAATATGTATAGACGAATTGTACATGTTTAACCTATATCAGATTACTTGTTGTCAAAGGGGAGGGTTTGAGAGAAGGGAGGGAAAAAATTTGGAACACAAGGCTTTGCAAGGGTGAATGTTGAAAACTATCTTTGCCTGTATTTTGAAAATAAAAAGCTATTATTAAAAAAGAAACAGGATGCAGGAAGTGCGTTTTCCTGACGCAGGGGTCAAAATACTCATTTCCTCTCCTACTACATTTGCATTTAACCAAAGAGCTTTGCAGGCAAGAGGTCTGATAAACGCACATCTCAGAACTACGTCTTTCACAGTGACTGGGGATGATCACAGATTCCCTCTTCTGGCTTCGCAAGATCGTAGGAAGTTCCAGAACTCGCCCTTTCGTTGCCTGTAACATCGCCTCAGAGAAGGGGCTACAGTCTGGGCCAGTGCAATCAGGTACCCAGGGCCTGGAGGATGGAATAGGAGAATCCTACGAGGTTTAGGAAATACAACTCCCAGAATGCCAGTCAGCTCTCAAGGCCAACCTCGGCTGCCTCTCCCTTGACCACAATTCCCAGCTTCTGGAGAACTCGCCCTGCCGGCGTCTGCAAACTCTCTTCAGTTCTCGGGACAAAGGCTGGGAATCATAGCCCCGAAGACCAGGATGGAGCATAATTTCAGATATAAGAACCGGGATCCTAGAATTTACATTTTCCCCAGGCCTACGGTGCCCCGTGAAGGTCAGAATTGCTCGTTGCCCCTCCCCCAATCATATTTACATTCAACCGTGGAGCTTTGCTGCCATCTACAGAAGAAAGGGCTGCGCAACTTCAAACCGCGGAACTACATCTCCCAGAATGCCAATGGGCTTCTAGCGCCACAAGGCATTCACTCTTCGGGCCCTGCAAGATTCTAAGAAGCTCTAGAACTCGCCCTTTCGGCATCTGTAACCTCATTTCAGGGAAGGGTTTACAATCTAGGCTAGTGTAAGACACCAAGGGCCCAAGGGACATAATAGAAGAATGTATCAAGAATAGGCATACAACCGGAAACTACAAATCCCAGAATGCTAATCGGCTCTCAAGGCCAAACTCCGTTGATTCTTCCTTGACTACGATCCCTGCTTTTCCAGAACTCGCCCTGCTGGTAAGCTCTCTTCAGTTCTGCAGGTAGAAGCCTGGAGCCGACGTCCCGAAGACAAGCATAGGCATATTTTCAGATATAAAACTCGAGATCTTAGGACTTATAATTTTCCAGGCCTACGGCGCCCTGCGAGGGTCAGAATTGCTTATCGCCCCTCCCCCAGTCACCTTTACATTCATCCACGGAGCTTTGCTGCCATCTATAGACGAGGGCTGAAAACGCCAATCTCGGAGCTACACCTTCCACAATGACAGTGGGTATAATCTTGCTTCAGGGAAGGGGCCACAGCTGGAACCGGGGCAAGATACCAAGGGGCCGCCCAGGATGCACCCAGATATTCTTATTCCGGGACTTACGTTTTCCTAGGCGTACGGCGCCTCGCGAGGGTCAGAATCAGTCGCTCATCACCCCTCCCTATTTCAGCCATAGAATTGTCCCCTTCTTTATGAAACCTTGGCTTCTCAAGCGCCCCTTGTGGAAATCCTTGATATTTATCAACAGTCAGTAAGAGTCCATCAGGCTTCTTTTAGGTGCCAGGTACTGGGCTAGGCACCGAGGACACAAAGAAAGGCCAAATCGCTCTCCTGGCTGTCCTCCTGTTTCTCTACCCAGCCACCAGAATGCCTTGAGTCGGTCAATCGACAATAATTGACACACTTGAGTGTGTGTCAGACACTGTGCTATGTGTTGGAGATACAGAAGAAGGCCAAAGCAAACCACTGCCCCCGTGAACCTCCCAGTCAGATGGAGGAAAACAGCAGCCAAGGAAATCTGCCCACCCAAGCTACGGGAAGGATCTATGGGACATTATGAAGAGAAAGGCAAAGGGCAACCAGCATTTATAATGTCCTTACTCTAGGCCCAATGCTAAACACTTCATAAATCTTATTTTATTTGATAGGTAAACAGGAAGTCACTGGAATGAAGAGGGGATGAGGAAGGCTTCCTCAAGAAGGGACCTGGGGGGGGGGGCTGGTAAGCCAAAGAGCAGAGGAAGGAGAGGGTTCCTGGGGGATGGATAGGGAGAAGGCCCAGAGCAAAGAAGAGATGGGGGGGGGGGAGGGTTGTGGGTGGATCAGCCAGGAAACTGGGCCCACTGTGAGGAGTGAGACGACTGGGGAGGGAGGACAGAGCGAGCCACTAAACACCAAGGAGGGCATCTTGTATTGGATCCTGGAGGACATAGGGAAACATTGGAGTCTTATTTAGTAGTGTTTTAGGAAGATCACTTGGGTGGCTGAATGGAGGATGGAGGATGGACTGGAGTTGGGGAAGGCCTAGTGGACTATTGCTATCCCAGAGTGGCATGGTATCATAGGGGAGGTCAATAGATCACAGATTGAATATAGGAGGGCTCCCAATCTCCCAGAATTCTTACCCTGGAAGTACTCTTTGCCCTTGATGCCTCTTCTAGTTGCCAGGTGCAGGGGTCCTGCTTTCCCCCTTGCCCCTCTCTTCCATCGAAGTCTAAGGTCTTTAAAGGCTGTTTTCCTCATCTTTGTATTTGTTCCACCAGCACATAGTCAGCACTGACCTTGCCTCGTGATCAGGACCCATTTCACACCTGCAACTTAGGAGAGGCTGAGGGCAACTATTTAGTCCAACTGAGGGATGTGTGACCCCAAAATGTGCTGGAGTTGGAAGTGGAGTTCAGGTATAAAGCAGAGGTCTGTTGAATCCAGAGTAAACCCAAGGTGGGGCCTGGCACTAAGCACAAGGCAGAGGGGTCAGGCCAGGCCTGTGCCAGGTTTGGGATGGGTGCTCTGGTTCAGTGGGGCAAGGAAAGATTCCAATGGCTGTTTGGCGTGGGGGTCAGGGTTCTAGAGTCCTGGTAAATATTGGATTCATAGTTGGATGTGGGTGCCAGCACCAGCTACTTTTGGTAAATGGGCCAGGTACCTGTTATTATAGGATCTTTCAGGGATTCCAAGACATTGTCATCTATTTCCCTTCTATCTACTGCCCAGGCTAGCTAAGCTCCTTATGTCTGGTCCTGGTATATCGTGGGCAGCAGTGGGCATCACTAGCACACTACAAGGAGCTTGTCTGCAATTAGGAAGAGTGTAGAGAAAATTGGCCAAGCTAAAAATGGCAGGAGGATAGTAGGGTAAAAAGCAGAGGCAGGAAGCAAAGGCACTGGGGGTGTGGTGGGAGTGAAAGCTCAAGCTGAATGTGATGAAGGAGGCGGCTTCCAGCAAGGACTAGAGTCCAATAGCTCCAGGCTAGGCCTAGGATAAGGCCCCAGGCTAGCCCCAGGCCTAACCTCAAAGGTCCTGGATCACAGGTCAGGCCCAGACTAAGTGGTAGTTGACAGACTCAGGAGCTCATGAGTCCGTGTGTAACTAGTGTTGATGCTAGTGGGATTGGGGGGCCAGAGGGAAGGACAGGTTGTCTGAGTCTCTTGAGTCTAGGCCAGGATCTATGTAGGTGCTAAAGATGGGTCTCAGGGTCTCATGGTGAGGGAATTGAGAGGATTAGGACGGCAAGTGGTGAGTTGTAGAAATTAAGTGAACCCCCACTTATTCCACTTTGGGACTCAGTTCTGGAGCTAGTTCAGTTCCCTTTGTATTCATTATGGGGCTAGTTCAACTGTCCTGTGAGAAAAGTTTATTCAGTTGTGAGGATTGGGAGAAAACCTTATTGTATGGTTTGAACCTGGCCCCGTGTGGCTGGGAAGCTGGACCACCTCCACCCTCCCTCGCTGCTTAGAGATCCCTAACCGAGGGGTCCCCTGGTGCTGCCCAGAGACCCAGTCGGACCCAATGATCGATGCAAGGAGTTTCCTCACAATTGTCATCTCAAACGAGCCCTGTGTCTTAGCTGAAAACTGCCCCCATCAGCCTCACCGGTCCTTGTTGCCATCTTCCCAGATGCCTGGGGGAAGGGGCCCCCTCCTTTTTGGATTCAGGGGATTGCTCCTGTTTTCTGTCCTCCCAAACTTGGAAAGGGCCTACTCTTTCCTCCCAACCCTAAACTGAGGAGGCCTCAGCCCACTTTGTGGGGCAATGGACAGCAACCTCAATGAATGCATATTCTCAGAAGTTCAAACTTCTGCTGGCTCGGTCATTTAATCTCCCCACCACCCCAGTAGTGAAAGGCAAGACTGATATTATTGCAAAAAGATAAGCAGCTTGGTGGGTGTTAGGGACGGGGATCAGGACTATGGAGGCGAAGCTATAGTTGAGATTACAAGCTGGCCACAAGAGCCGACCGCTAGGATTGGGGTCCCGATAAGGATGGATGCTAAGGGCCCAACCTCCAGATATGACCCGGGGGGGTGGGGGGGAGTGGAAGGGAAACGGGGGGAGGGTTAGAGCTGTGGTTCTGGGGATTTAGTGCCTCAAGGACAGGTGATCTCCTGAATTGGTGCTGGAGATAGGAGGCTGAGGGAACAAGGTGGTCCGGGCCAGGAGTGAGATTTCTGCTGTGGCCAGGACCCTCACTGGGACTGCTGTCGGCCATGGGGGCTGGTGCTGCTACCGGAAGGTGTCCGAGGCTTCCCAGCCCTTTGTCTGCAGCCGGGCTGCAAATCAGGCCCAGTTGAACTCTTGGGCTGTCATTGAGACTTTGGCCACCAGATGTCAGCAGAGCTCCACCAAGAGATAGCTTGCAGTGGGAGAAGAGCAGGAAGAGACAGCTGCTCACAGGAAAGCTGGTTGTGGGCACCCTGGCTTTGGTGTTAAGGGGCAGAGGGGGCATCTGAGGCCATCTTGGATTGGGTTTGGTCCTGGGGGTGTTAGCCTGAGCTAAGAGGAAAAAGTCAGGGTTCCAGAGTCACATCTGGCCTTCCTGCTAGAGATATCACTAGCACCTAGACTAGATGAATCAGACTAGACTAGACTAGAGAATCAGAATGGACGTAGGGGAAGGGGCCTGAGACCAGGATTGGTGTAGGGGTTTGACGTGAAGTATTAAAATCTTAGGGATCAGGAAAATATTGAGACTGCTTTTTTGAATGGGGTGAGACAACATGGCTCTTGCTATGTGTTCTGGGTACTCTAGCTTCGTGATAGAGAATCTCGGAGCATCCTTTGAATGGACCCCCCCTTTTTTTCTCCTCCACTCCTCTTCCTTTCTCCTGCCCCAGGTTCTTTGTCTGCCCTGGCTGAGCTCCTGGTGTGCTTCTCTGGGCCCTGGAGGTCATCGCAGCTCCATGCAATCTGTGTTGCAGGAGGGAAAGGGATGGACGAAAAGGTGTATCTTTGTAAAGGGCATAAGCCAGTTTGGTTCTGGGCATGAGAGACATTCTGGAAGCCAGTATCACTATAGCTAGGGCAGTAGGGTTTTTGCTAGACAATTCTGGAATCTAGAAGGTTGTTTCTGAAAGCAAAGGCCATGTTGGGATGGGCCTGGGTGGTGGAGAATGGGAGCCAATGGTCATCACTCTTTATGTCTGGATACTCTAGTCTGTTAGTATAAGAAAGATTTTCTGGGCGTCCATGGGCCCATGCTGCCCTTTTCCCACAGCTTTCGTTCTTTCAGCTCCAGCAGAGGCACTTAGTTAGCAAGTCTGACCATTTGTTGTCACTAGGCCTTCACACATAGATGACCTGGAGGAGGGGTTGGGATGGAAAAAATTTAAATGTGAAAAGAGCTTTTCTAGGATTGATTGTGTGTGTGTGTGTGTGTGTGTGTGTGTGTGTGTGTGTGTGTGTGTGTGTGTGTCCCAGGCACAGATACCACGGTGATGGGAGAGGATTCTGGGTGGTTCCAGCTATTAGGTCAGGATTTTGATTTGTGTTGGGGAAGGAATAGAAGTCAGGCCAGGAACTGGATTGGTGGTGGTCTAAGAGAAATATCTGGGCCACATGGGTTAGATCACTGAACTCTTCTCCCTTTTTGGCTAAGTGGCCTATCTGTCTTTGGGTAATCTGGGTTCAATCTGATAGAACCTGGGGCATCCGGGGTCTTGGTAATGAAAGGGATCAGGTTGTCTTTTTTCACACTGATCAGCTTTTTGTAACCCTACCCCGGTACCTTGGAATAATTTACTTCAAGCTTAGGTTTTGGCGTAATCTGGGGTCTTCCCAAATGGGAAAGGAGAAGGCTGCTCAATGTATTTCCTAATGAGGAGCCTCTAAAGACAATTCATCTTAAATACTTATTGCCTATAAGAAAATTTATCTCCCCAATGAACAAATGGAGAAAAGTAATGGCCCTTTATTCAGAAAGCCAAATAAAGGATGCCACCTGCCAATTATGAAAAGATTGTCTGAACAAGATGCTGCCTCAGAAGGTGCCATATCCAGTGTGGAAGGCAGCACGTGGCTCCCTGCAGCTTTAGAGCAGTTGCCTTACCTACAACTGCCTCCATTCCACATCAGACATTCTCTCCACCCACTTCTATTGCTGCAATACTTGCCTTGCCCCAACCTGGTCCCTTCCATGGCTCACTTCCTGTTCCAGACACACTAGCTTCTGCCCTGAGACAACTCCATCCAAGGCAAACCCCCACTGTACACATTGATAATCTACTTGAACTCATTCCTCCATGCTCAACCTCCTTCCCCCCTCAAACCCTCCCTCACCCCAGGGACCCTGAGTCCCTGGCTGCCATTGTTCAGCCTTCATTCTCTTTCCCGTGGACTGTTCTCTTATTCTCAATTCCTTCAATCCCTCCCAACTCTTAAACTGTCCCTCCCCTTCTGCAGTGCCCTCTGGAACACCTGCTCCACAGGCAAGACATTAAGCTTCCTCTTAATCCCTTTCCTTTTTTACTCTTTCCATCTTACTGCTGTCACAGAGTCCTCCCTCTCTCTTGATGACACAACTTCCCTTTCCAGTATTGGCTGTACTTTTGTTCCTTCTCCTTGGCTCGCTGGTCATAGCAGAGAAGGTGGCTCTTTGCTCCCCATTGTCACTTTCAGGGTCTCCTCTATTACCTCTCCTCCTTTGAGGTTCATTCAACTCCTTTTTCCCCCAGTCAAGAATCTGGTGGATGTTATCTACTGGCCCCCAAGAAACTCTCCATCAAAGAGTTCAGTTTCTGGTTCAGTCTTTCTCCCCCCTCCCCAACTCCTACCCTCATAGTGGGAACATTTACCATACAAACACCCCAACCTCCCAATTCCTCAATTTACTTGTTGTATGATCTAGTCCCCCATCTCACCATAGCCCCCTGAGATGGTTGTGCCTTTGATCTTGCCATTCCCCATCTTTGTGAACTCTGAAATATCTTTATCTGATCATAATGCCGTGACCCCGTTTCTCCCCCCGCCTCTTGATCTCTTACTTTGTTCTTCCTCCTCACCCACCCCTCCAAAGCTTTCAGCCTGAGCCACTGTAACTGCACTCCCCTTTGCTTTCAAATTACTTGCCTCCTTATCCTATGGCCCATTTTGCTTCATCTTGAGATTGGTTTACTGAATCAGAGGTGTGCTGAAGCTGGCTGACGCTGGATCGCAAAAGCCAATGATTACATTTTTCAGTTTGAGCATTTATACCTCGGGAGTCAGCAAACGGTACAAAATGGAGCTTGATTTATCATTCTGTTCATAATCTGGAGTTTAAAAAGTGATGGAGAAAATATTAATGCACATTGAAAGTGTGACCTGCACATATTTTCCCCTCAGAGAGTTAATTGTTAAACGTTTACCAGCACATCCTTGGAATATTCCCACCATCTACTGCCTTCACTCCTCTATATCTGCTGCTGGATGGAGGTGGACAAAATCACAAAACTACGTTGGCTACGTCTACTACAAACTTATGTTCCACAAGGCAATCCTTATATATGTCCCTGATCAATTGATGATTTCACCCACCACAGGGGTTTTTCCCACCCTTTTTATTACTTCCCCAAACCTCCCATGTCTCTCCCCTCCACGCCTTCACAGTTTAGAAAAATGCTCATATGGCACAGAGAAACTGAGCTACCTCTTCTCCTCTACTGATCTCTTATCACTTAGATGCCTCCTACTACTCTTTCTCCCTGTCTCTCATGAAGAACTAGCCCTACTCCTTGCCAAGGTAAACTTCTCTATGGGCCCGAGTGATCCCACTCCATCCTATTTTCTCCGGCAGATTGTCCTTCCTGTGTCATCCCCACTTTCTCATTTACCTTCAAGTGGATTTCTCTTCCATCCTCCAAAAACCCTTACTGGATCCCTCCATTTCCTTTAGCTATTATCCCATACCTGACCTCCCTTATCACATCTAAACTCCTCGAGAAGGTTGTCTACAATAAGTGCTTTTGGGGCCTTTCCTCTCACTCTTCTCAACTGTTCACTGTGTGGCCTCTGACCTCCCCGGTCAGCCAACACTGCTTTCTCCCAAATTGCTGATGTTCTCTTAATCTAAAAGCTTTTTCTCAATCCTTAATCTTCCTGACCTCTCTGTAACCTTGGACAACATGGCTGATCATGTTCTTCTCCTTGATCTTCCCTCTGCTCTCGGTTTTTGTACCACTGACCTCTGCTGCCTCACCTACCTTTTCTGGCTGTTCCTTTGCAGTTTCTGTCATGCCCACTGCCAAGGAGTGTCCTCCAAGCCCTGTCTATGACTCTCTTTTCCTCTTTCTACACTATTTTGTTTGGTGATCTCCTCAGCTCCCATGGATTCAGTGATCATCTTTATGCAGATGCTTCTCAGATATATTTATCCAGCCATAATTTTTCTCTTGCTCTCCAATCTCCCATCAGCTGTACGTAGGTGTCTCAAACTCAGCATCTTCAAAACCCAGCTCGTTTTCTCCCCACTTTTCCCTCAAGCCTTCTTCCGACTTTTCAATTACCGTCAAGCGGCTCAGCTGTTAGATCCTGCAGGTTCCCAACGTGATAGTCATTCTGGACTCCTCGCTTTCTCTCACCCTCCCATGTCTAAGCTGGTACCAAGTCTGCAGCATCTCTCAGATGTCCCCTTTCCCCCAACCCTGCCCCCATCCTGGTTCAGACTTATCACCTCATGCTTGGACTGTTGCCGTAGCCGCTCGCATGTCTGCCCACTTCCACTATTTCCCTATTCCAAGCCATCCTGCTCATATATAGGTCACAGGAAAGTTACCTTAGCTTCCAAGAGAACTGAAGGTGTTCTAGTTCCTCATGTAGCCAGATGGTAAGAACGACTATCATTCATACAATGGCTGCCTTGTACGTGTTTATTATTAATGGCCATGTTGATGCATTTTAGATGGTATGCTCCATTTTTTTATCCTGCTGTTTGTCCTTCCCGGTCATATAGCAGTGCTCTGCATGTACTTCCTGGAGCTACGTTTGTTTGGCAGTTCTGCATTGGTTTGCTGTCTGCTTATGGATGCGCTAATGCTTATTTACGTTCTCTTATTTTATAGGCCTGTTAATTTTTCTTTTGCTAGTTTTCATTGTGTGGCTGCTTTTGTTGATTTTCTTGTGTGTTATGGATACACGTGGATGATTATATGTGTGTGATGTGTCTTACAGATCATTCAAATCACTGAAGCAACCTGTGAAACAATGCTTTGCATGGTTAGAGCTATTGTAGTGTCTATTGCCTGTGAATTTCATTCTGAGATGACCCCCTGAGACTTGGAGACAAATATTAATGTTCTTTAAGAGCTGATGTTTATTTTGGTACTTGTGATACGCACACACACACACACACACACACACACACACACACACACACACATAGACACACACATATATGTCTGTGTGTGTGTGTGTATGTATGTATGTATGTATATATCAAATGCAGTGGGCCTGATTTTGCAGGAACATAACCAGCCTTTTAGCCATATCCATGGGGAAGAGTGATTCAAAATACCTGAGGTCAGGTTCTGGTACTGGATTGAGCTTTCCTATCCTTCCAAGCTCACCTTTCCCTTCCTTTGGTAAAAGGGTCTTGTAGGTACAAGATCCAAGAAGCCAAGCAAGCTAGAGGAAGGGGGAAACTTAGGCCTCTGCAAACCAGACAGACAAATATGGAATGATGGAGAATGGATATAGCTGAGGTCTCTCTGACAGCAAGTGATTTCTGAGGAGTGTGGTACTGGGGCAGAAATGATAAGAAGTCATGACATGTTTTTCATGCTGTTCTTCCCTCTTTTCAGGGAGGAAGCCGGATGTCCTCAGGGAATAGTTCCCTGCTTGAACTTTCTTGCTGGGCTCAGGAAGCGGTAATCCTTGCTCTAAACACACGCTTTATTCACTAATCTAGCTCTTGATGAAAATGTTGGCCAACAGAAACCCAAACTTTCATAGTTTGCTTATTGTTCATATATACAGATGATTAGAAGAGGGAGAGAGAATATTCCCCGTGGTAGAGATGAAATGTTTGGTCCGGCTGTGGGAGTGGCCAGATCTGGGGGTGGCTGGTAGGGCAAAATGGGGATAGTTATATTGGACTATGTTGGTGATATAATCCCAGACCTAGATATCCTGGGGAAGTCTGGGAAGAGACAGGAAATCACAGCTTCCTCCTCCCCTCCCTCAGGGAGAGTAGGGCAAGTTGAGTTCGGAAAGCAAACCAGACTTTTGGAAGGGGAGGGTGAGTAAGACTGCTCCACCCATACAAAGGGAGAGGAAAAGTCCATCCCCTGGGCATGCGCAGACAGGCCTTGGAACTCCGGAGATGATCCACAGCTTAGACTTCCTGACTAAGTCCTTACACCTGGCAGTTTATAAGAATTTGGGCTGAGGGAGTCTGGGTGAACAGTCATGGAAAAGTTCAGTGCCTAAGGCAGCTCTTAATCCCTTTGGACTTCTCTATAGTAGGCCTGGGAAGAAGTGGATGGAATGGTAAAGAAGCTGAAACACCGGGGTCCTGTGACAGAGGAGTGTTCCGGGAGGGTGGCCACTTTAGGAGTATGATCTCCACTAGTTGTGTATATTTCCCAGCCACACGTATTCACCGATCGCGTGAGATCCTTGTCCGTGTAGCCCTCCACGTATTGCCCTGCCATCTTCTCGGGCCACGCGGATTCCAGCATGATCGCCCTCCCCCATTGGTGGTATGGTAACTTGTGGGAGAGTGAACCCCAGTGGGAATGGGAGCAATCTTGCTAAGTATTTTGCCAGGCTGTTTCATGAAATGGTTTTGCTTTGAACTAAAATCCTCAGATCGGCTAGGGAAATAAATATATTGGTGAGGGCTTTTTAGCTGTGGATTTGAAATGATGCCCACTCATCTGTCAATGCTTCCAATTGTCCAAATGCTTCTTGGGCTCACTGGGTGCTCGCATATACAAGAGCAAGGGAAATGTTACAGAATTACAGAATAATCTGAGTGGGTAGGGACCTCTGCAGCCATTGATTCCAAGCTATTTCTGGGCAGGATTATCCTATCAAATAGCCCTGACAAGTAGTCATCCAAGCTCTTCTTAAAGATTTCTAGTGACCGAAAATCCACCAGCTCCCAAGTCAGGCCATTGCACTTTGGGGCAACCTACATCAGAATGAAATCGGCCCATCACTCCTCCTTCTGGTCTCTGGGACCCAACAGGATGTAGCAGATTTCTCTTTCATATATCTTTTCACATCCTGTAAAATAGACGAAGACAGCCCTCATTTCTGCCATAGGCTTCTCTAGGTTAACCAACACCAGGTTTTTTTTTTGTTTTTTTTTTTTTTTTTTTAAATCTCTTCCTTTAGTTGTTTAGTCATTGTTTAGTCATGTCTGACTCTCCATTACCCCATTTGGGGTTTTCTTGGTAAAGATAGGGGACATGATCTGCCATGTCCTTTTCCAGCTCATTTTACATTTAAATAGGTAAAGTGACTTGCCCAGGGGCACACAGCTAGGAATGTCTGAAGCCAGATTGGAACTCAAAAAGATAATTCTTCCTGTCTCAGGTCTGGAGCTCTAGCCATTGTAACACTACCTACCTGTTCTTTCCCTTTTATCCTTTTAAGAAAAGGGCACCAGGACAGGGATTTTTCCTCACTGAAATTTTTCCCATTTAAGGAAATTCAACCATGAGGAGGATGTCAGAGTAACTTTTAAGTAGTGACATACCTGCCATCATTATAACACTTATACCTCTAGACCTCAGTTTACTTCTTCAAAATGGGGGGTTTAGACTCAAGGATTTCTAAGGCTTCCTCCTACTTCTAGAACCCATGAGCCAAAGAACCCTTTGAAAAGAGATATTTGAACCTGGAAAACAATTTCTAGAAAGACAGTAGTGTGAAAATAACCAACTTTGAAAGATTCAGAAATTCTGATCGATGCAATGGCCTCCCACACAATTCCAGAGGACTGGTGCCTGTATCCAGGCAGAGAACTGATGGTTCAGACTGCAGGTTGTGCAGATTGGTTCTTTCTTTCTCTCTTCCTTCCTTCCTTCATTTCTTTCTTTCTTTCTTTCTTTCTTTCTTTCTTTCTTTCTTTCTTTCTTTCTTTCTTTCTTTTTTTCTTTCTTTCTTTCTTTCTTTCTTTCTTTCTTTTCCTTCCTTCCTTCCTTCCTTCCTTCCTTCCTTCCTTCCTTCCTTCCTTCCTTCCTTCCTTCCTTCCTTCCTTCCTTCCTTCCTTTGTTTAGGGAGACTCCTAGACCAATCTCAAGAGTAGATATGATGAATTAGAGAGTAAATATGACCCTATCTTGGCAGTCAGGTTCCTCTAAGACATAATCCCAGTCTATGTGATTCTATAACTAAGGCACCCCCCCCCCACACACACACTTTAAAGTTTAAACTGACATTTCCTCCCATAGTTTTAGCCTGGTCCGTTATGCCATACACTTCTCTCTTTTTAAAAGTTCATTTTTAAGTTCCAAATTCTCTCCTCTCTCCTCCTTTCCCCCTCCTCATCCATTGAGAAGACAAGAAAAACGAAACTCATCACAAATATGTAGTCATACAAAACAAATCCTCCCATTAGCCATATCAAGAAAGGAAGAAATAAGAGAGAGAGAATTATGGGAGGAAATGTCCGTTTAAACTTTAAAAGGTAATGCCCTAGTTCTAGGATCACATAGACTGAGCTTATGTCCTAGGGGAACCTGACTGCCAAAATAGGGTCGTACTTACTGTCTAATTCATCATGTCTACTCTTGAGATTGCTCTAGCAGTCTCCCTAAACAAAGCTGAGGTTTGGTTCAAGAGTCTCTTCAAATGGAGAACTATCTTAATAGGGACCTTGGGAGTCTCTGGGGCTGTTCTGTAAACAGGCAAGGTACCCAGTGCCTCTACAGCTAGTTATGGAAGAGCTCGCTGGCAATCTGCTAACTCACGGGTCCCTTGACCATCACAGTTTTTTCCACCATAACTCTTATCTCCTTGTGGCAAGTCCTGACAGTAAACTCTGGCATCATCCATTTATCTCTTTGTTTCTGTCAGAGCTCTCCCAAACTGAAGTCAAAGTTTCAGCAAGCTTCTCCAGCCTCTCTGTCAGCCACGAGCTGAACTAGGTTTTGAGTATGTTTATCTTTTCCATCTTTCGAGACTCCAAAACACGAGTTAGTGGAGAGAAGTAGCTCTCACTCCAACAGTGGTGGGAAGGGCATCATTGTTGGTGGTACATATAGATTTTACTTTGATTTGTTTTCTAGTCTTAGAAGTATCAACACACTCAGGCTGTGGTTCCTCTTGGGGATAGCCTGTTCTAACTCTGTCAAAGGTAGTGTTTCTGGGAGCAACCGGCTTTCAAAGGCCCTGCCTCAGTCAGTCTGAGACCTGGCAGGGAATCCCAGGTCTGAGAACTCTCTCTCCTGCTTGAACAACTCTGGCTACTTCCAGGTTGCTGGCTGGAGATGCTCATACATATTTGGTGAAATGATTGGCTATCACTGCTTGTTTAGGACTTAATATTCTTGCTTTCTTTTTCTGGACAATTTAAAGCAAACAACTGTGGACAGATTCCAAAGATTTGCCAGTGCTGATCTTTTCCAAACAGGCAGGATGTGCTTTTCTTTGAACAGTGTGGACCTGTTTCATACTTCATAGTGCCAGTTGCTACCTGGAGCCAGTATAATCGGTTTCTTACTAGCCCTAGTGCCCTCTCCTTGACTCACATGTCCAAAGTCATCCTTCAGTGCTTTCATGACCTTAGAATCGCTCTCCTACTTCTTGACCTGTAATATTTCTTGGAGGCCTGCACTAGCCAGCTGCTCTAGGCCTTAGGGATCCACACACAGATGACTGAGGTGTAGAAGGCTGGGACATTTATTCTGTCGACATGTTATCTGGTGAAAGCCCCGAACTCTTAGCAATATATTTCCCTACGTATCACATAGAGCTTTGCCTAGTTTCAAGATCACTGTCACGTTATGCATGTTCTGGTGAATTTAAGAATTGGCTAGGATTACTCTCCATCCCTTGCTATCCAACCTGGCATTGGTCAAAATGTACTATGTCAGCCTACACTTGGGATTTAGTGCCATGAACATGGAAGGACAGGGTGGAAATCCCCACTCCATTTTATCTCGATACTTTGTGAGAACATCTTTCAATCAACCAATCATAGGCTGTAAGAGTAAGAGCTCAAATTCTTTGAAAGCCATTCAAAGACGCCAAATCATGACAGACCTAGGTCTGTTCCCCTTGGCTGGAAGTCTTGTATGAAAGACTCCAAGTCTTGTATGAAAGTACTGCATTAGCTGCAATGTAAGGAGTTCAAGAAATTGGAGCGGGCATGGAGTTCCAGCTGAACCCTCCTGGTAAGAAATCACCTGGGGTGGGGGAGAGGTCCCAGCTTTAGTCTTGGTCAGATTCTTCTTTTTCTATCCCAACCTTTGAACCAAGGTGGGGAGGGGGGCTTTCCTTCTTTAAAGGGTCCAGAAGATGTTAGACTTCCCGTCTCCTCTGATCAATGTTCTAAAACTGATCTCCTCAGAGCACTTTGGGCCACTGTTTACATCCCTGGGAGCTGAGGATAGATTGTAGTTATGACTTTCAAAAGAACTCAGGAACAAAAACTTCATCATGCAGAAGTGAAATTGCTAGAGTCCTCATGAGTGGAAGAAAAGGCCGTCCCAGAGCCCACTCCCCCCCGCCCCCATGCTCTGTCTTTCCTCTAGGAACTGTCTCCCTAGGTGACCTCAGCATTTCCCAAAGAGTCCAGGACCATCGCTCTGTAGGTGGTTCCCAGATCCCTCTAGCCAGCCCTGATGAGCTCTAGCCCCACTTCACAATGTGTGGCCCCTTCAATCCAGATATCCCACAGACATCTCAAATTCAGCCTGTCTTAACTGAATCTCATCATTCCCCCACACCAAACTTTCCTTCTTCTGAACTTCCCTGTTACTGTCAGGGGCGCCGCCATCCATGCAGGTATCCAGGTTCATAGCTTCAGCTCATCCTCGATTCTCCTCTGGCTCCTTGTCTAATCACTTTCCGACCTGGTAATTTCCTTTTCTACGATATCTCTTGCTTGTGTCCCTTTCCTTCGTCAATCAATAGACAGTCATCTATTAAACTCCTCCTGTGTACCAGACACTGTGCTAAGTGCCTGGGATACAAAAAAGGCAAAAGCCAGTCCTTGCCCTCAAGGAGGGCATTTTTATGGGGGAGGCAACATGAAAGTGAATATATACATGACGAGCACTCTACAGGATAAATGGGAGGTCCCAGATTTAAGAGGGGTTAGAGAAGGCAGTGAGATTTTAGTTGGGACTTGAAGGAAGCCAGGGAGTTCAGGAGTCAGAGCAGAGGAGGGAGAGCCTTCCAGGCCCAGGACATACCCTGTGAGGATACCCAGAGCCCAGAGATGGAGGAACTTGTTCCTAATCCAGCCAGGTGGCCCAGCTCACTGGGTGAAAGAGGGCACATTAGAGAGGTTCAAGAAAACTAGAAAGGGGGCAGGGAGCAGGGCTTTAAATGCCAAAAAGAGCATCTTATATTTGCTTCTGGAGGCCATAGGGAGCCAGTGGAGTTTATTAAGTGAGAAGGAAGAGTATGTTCAGACCTTGGATTGAATAAAATTACTCTGGTTGAATGGATTGGAGAAGGCAACACTGTCTCCCCCCCTCCACCCCACCCCCCAGCAGATGTGTGGTGATGAGGGTCTGCACCAGGTGGTGGCCATGTCAGGGAAGAAACATGGCAGCGAGTGAATGGTGGGCCTTTCTAGATTCAAGCTCACCATCTTTCTAAGGTGGGGCCATTGCCACAGTTTCCTGATTGGCTTCTCTGCCTCCAGCCTCCCTTGTCTTCAAGCCTTCCTGCACACTAGAGTGTAGGTCTGCCCGTGGTACCCCACTCTACCCCATTTTTAAGTTCCTGGGGGGTTCTTTCTTTCCTATCGGGCCAGATAGAAGCTCTTCATGAACACCCCGCTCCAATCTACCATTCTCATGCTTCTTGGTCTCTCCATAATCCAGCCATTTTTAGTGTCCCGGGTGCTTAGTATAGAGCCTGGGTCTGAATTCCTGCTTGTTGACCAATTGGTCGACAATCAGATACTAATGTGTAAGAATAAGAACCGTTCTCCACAAGAGAAGCCATCACAGAGAATGGGCAGTTGCCTTGGTTTTTGTTTTGTTTTGCTTTGAGTGTTTACTAAGTGCCTAATCTATCTGAGGCAGTATGGGAGTTTTTGTATGATTTGGAGTCATCAATAAACAGAAATATTTGGGTAGGCACACAAGAAATAAGAGGATGCTACATGAAAGTGTGTCCCTGTCTCCTAGCTGCTTTCCAACCCCCTCCAAATGCACCCATGACTCCCCCATCCTGAAAACCCTTCCACTAGCTAATATCCTCCACCACTACCTCTCTCCTTGCCTAAATTTCTTGAGAAAGTTGTCTACTCTAGACACTTCCTTCCTCTCCCTCTTCTTCCCTCCCTCCCTCTCTCTGTCTGCCTCTCTCTGTATTTATCTGTCTCTGTTTCCATCTCTGTTTCTCTTCCTATGTCTTTGTATTTCTGCTTCCATCTTTCTGTGTCTGTTTCCATCTCTGTCTGTCTTTCTCTGTTTCTGTTTGTCTGTCTCTCTTACTCTGTCTTTCTGTCTCCATCTCTGTCTCTTTCTCTGTATCCATCTCTCTGTCTTTCTCTCTGTGTTTCCATCTGTCTGTCTCTCCTCTATCTGCCTCTGTGTTTCTCTGTCTGCATTTCTGTTTCTGTCTCTCTCTGTCTCCATCTCGGTCTTTCTCTGTCTCCATCTCTCTCTCTCTCTGTTTCCATCTCTCTGCCTTTCTCAGTTTCCATCTTTCTGCCTTGCTCTGTTATCTCTCTGTCTCTTTCTGTGTGTCTCTGTGTCTCCATCTCTCTGTGTCTGTCTCTGTCTTTATGTTTCTATCTGTCTGTCTCTCTGTCTTTCTCCATGTCTTTCTGTCTCCATCTCTGTCTTTGTCTCTGTCTCCGTCTTACTGTCCCTGTCTTTTTTAAATTAAAGCTTTTCATTTTCAAATCATATGTATGGATAATTTTTCAACATTGTCCCCTTCAAAACCCTGTGTTCCAATTTTTCCCCCTCCCTCTACCCCCATCCCTAGATGGCAAGTATTCCAATATATGTTAAAGATGGTAAAGCATATGTTAAGTCCAATTAAATCCAATGTAAACATTTATACAATTATCTTGCTTCACAAGAAAAATCAGATCAAAAAGAAAAAAATTGAAAAAGAAAACAAAATGCAAACAAACAATAACAAAAAGAGTGAAAATACTCTGTTGTGATCAACACTCAGTCCCCACAATCCTCTCTCTGGGTATAGATGGCTCTCATCATCATAATATCATTGGAATTGGCCTGAATCGTCTCATTGTTGAGAAGAGCCATGTCTATCCGAACTGATCATCGTATGATCTTCTTGTTGCCATATACAATGATCTCCTGGTCCTGCTCACTTCCCTCAGCATCAGTTCATGTAAGTCTTTCCAGGCCTTTCTGAAATCTTCCTGCTGATCGTTTCTTATAGAACAATAATATCCTATTACCTTCATAGACCATCACTTATTCAGACATTTCCCAACTAGGGGCACCCACTCAGTTTCCAATTTCCAGCCACTACAGAAAGAACTGCCACAAACATTTTTGCATACATGGGTCCCTTTCCCTCCTTGAAGATCTCTTTGGGATATAAGCTCAGTAGTAACTCTGCTGGGTCAAAGGGGATGCACCGTTTAATAACTTTTTGAGCTTAGTTCCAAATTGCTCTCCAGAATGGTTGGATCCTTTCACAATTCCACCAACAATGTATCAGTGTCCCTGTTTTCCCACATCCCCTCCAACATTCATCATTATCTTTTCCTGACATTTAGCCAATCTTAGATGTGTGTCTCAGAGTTGTCTTCATTTGCATTTCTCTTATTTTTGCTCTCTATCTCTCTTTCCTGGTCTTTCTCTGTGTCTCTCTTTCTATTTCTGTCTCTCTGTCTCTTCTAGACTTTGGCCTTTTCTCAGTCCTTATTCTTAAGCTCTCTGTGGATCACTTTCTTGTCTGAGTACTTTCTACTGTCTCTGTTGCCAGGACTTTCCTGGCGCCCTCCTGGTTTTCCTCCCACCTGCCTAAATGCTCCTTCACTAATTCTGACTTTCTCCTAAGGCTCTGTCCTGGATACTTCTCCGGCTCCAGGTTCTCTCACTTGGTGAGCTCATTGACTCTCATGGATTCAACTTTGACCTATGCAGATGATCCCTGGATCCATATCAGGTTTTGATAGCTCATTTAGGCTCATCTCATCACCAATTGGCTTTTGAATATTTCAAACTGGGGGTCTTATAGGCATCTTAAACTCAGTGTACCTGAACCTGAACTTATCTCCTCCTCCCTCTCTCCTCAGCCTCCCTCCCTCTTTCCAACTCTCCTGTTACCAAGTGTGCCCCAGCTTCCCAGTTACCTAGTAGCATCCACTGGAATTCTCTCCAGATACCCAACCCATTGCCAAAGCTCATCATTTCCATCCTCACAGTGTGTCTCTTCCCTGTCCGATCAGCTCCTGCCCTGGTCTAGGCCTTCGGTACCTCTTATCTGCACTATTGCAATAACCTTCCATCTACCCTTCCTCCTGGCCCACCCTGCCAGGGAGAACTGCCTCAGAGCTGGGGTGGGTAAAAAGTGGGAACAGCTGCTAGCTCTTTCCCTACTGTGACATTGATGAATGAGCCCCATTTCTCCACATGCTCCCGGGAGTGATGGCAGCAATGGCTAGTGTCAGGGTACCAGGGTCTTCTTCATTGTCTTACTCAGGACACGAAGGAAAGGTAGGGGTGTCTCTGTGTGTGTGTGTGTGTGTGTGTGTGTGTGTGTGTGTGTTTGTGTGTGTGAGATGACCGCGCTAGCACCCAGGATATCTCAGAATCAGCCAGAGTCAGGATAAGCAAAAGTTCTTAGGCTTTATTCTTGGTCCTTAGATGCAGGATTGAACAGGATGGAAGCAGAATCTCCCTGACCGCCTTCTCCCTCATCTACTGCCCAAGTGTGACTCTGGCTAGTCTTACTCCACCCCCTAGTCCCTCCTACAATCCTCTGTATACACTAATCATTGAGCCAGCACGGATAGTGGAAAGGACTATTTTCCAAGCATGTGCCCATAGAGTATTGTCCAATCGGTAGTTAGCCTCAAGTGCTCAGCAGTCCTGACCTCAGTGCATCGACTCAAGAGTTTCAGCCGTCTATATCTGTGTGTGTGTGTGTGTGTGTGTGTGTGTGTGTGTGCGCGCGCACTTCTGGCCTGGACCCCTGGTTTGGAGAGAAGGGAGAGATTTAGAACAGAGCTTACATCTCCAGCTGCTGCACCCCCATCCCACATCCCATCATGGGTCAAACAAAATGGAGCTGCCATGGTCTTCTGTTCTAGATCATGCCATGCTGGGCATCCATAGGAGCACAGGGCAGAGACTACATAAGAGCCCATCATAAGTTTGGGCTTTGGCCCCAGCTTTACTCATGAGTCTATGCTGCCTGTTTTCAGGTTCTAGTTCTTTGGAAAGTGGCAACACTAGCACTCTCCTCCCCGCCCTCCTTCCCAGTTCTGGAACATTTGACAGGAAGCAGAAAAAGGCACTGAAATGGAGGACAGTGGTCCTGCCACCAGTTTGCTGTGGGATCTGGGCAAGTGAAGCTCTGTGAGCCTCAGCCTTCTCCACCAATCAGGAGGTTGGGCTCCTTGGATCCCAGAGGGCAGAGCCAGGAGGCAAAGGGGGAAGCTGCAAAGCAATCCGACTTCATTGTGATGCTGGGAAACAGGCGCCATCCCGGAGTATCCTGGGCAGAACCCTGGGCGGAGAGCTCCAAATGGAGGGGAGGGGATAGGCAAGTCCCTCTTGGAGATGGTGGTGGGATAATAGCAGGGATTCCGAAGTCACGCTGAGGAGTGTTCCATCCAAGGGATCCCGTGATTCCCGGCACCAAGTGGGCCTGCCCCAGAGCAGAAGCAGGCCAGGCCACAAGAGAGAAAGCCCCCTGGTGAAAGGACATCTGGATATGTGAGGTTCGTTCATTCTTGGGAGTCTGTTGGCAGCCTCTGACTCTGAGGTGAAACACAGGGAGGTGTTTTAGGGAGAAGAAGGTGCTTTGCTCACCCCTCTGAACTAGCCCAGTAAACAGCCTGATCCCTGGCTTATGTTGGAACCTGGCATATCAGGGTCACATGGGTGCAGCCATCCATCTTCTGGGGATTGGGCTGTTTGGTTGACTTTGGGGCCCTGACTTTTCCTTCTAAGAAGCTGTATGGCTAGCTCAGGTTGGTGATGGGTGGAGGGGATCGTGGGGTGGGTGATGACATCTGAAACTTGGCTTGAGATGAACCGGAATGCCCAGCTGGGTTAGGAGAGCTGAAGCAGTAAGGGGGCAGTCCATTCAGGTGGGCAGGAGTCCTGCGGTTCATCTGAGAAAATGGTACCCAGCTGTCTGGGTGTAGGCTGGACCTGGCCTTTACACCTCCCCTCACTCGACTGTTCGAATGTGGAATGGCCGCCGTGGGCACCCTTGGGAGTCAGAATCCCGAGGAAGCCCTGCTGTGTTCAGAGCACCTCAGCCCCTGCCCTCAGGAAGGTTTCTGATTTCTGGAAATGGAAGGAGGCCCTACCCCAGGATTCTGCCTGAGTCAGGGAGGGAGGAGCTGGCCTGGTGAGAAAAGCTCACTCCCAACAGGATTTGGGGAGGGGACTGCTGCTGAACTAAGATTTCAAGGCTGGCCCTCGGTCACTCGGAGAAGAGGGAACCGGAGAGATACTGAGATATGAGATGAGGGAGAGGGACGGGGAGGCCTAGGGGAGGGCAAGGGAGGTCAGTGGCTTGTGGGCATCTCGGAGCAGAAGCACTGGTGGGCAAGGTGGGGCAGCCCTAGAAGTGAAGGAGTCTGGGAAGGGGAAGCAGGCAGTCGTAGAAAGGAGGGAGGGGCTGGGATGAGGGAGAGCCTGCATTCCCCACAAATCCCAACTTCCTGACTCCTTTGCCTAGCCTCAGGGCCCTGAATCACTATGGTTCAAGGAGGGAAAGGAAGAGAGAGGGAGAGAGGCCTCTGCAGGGTGGGGCAGGCTGGAGTTTCTGTCCTTCACCAAAGCAGGGAGTGTGCCCAGCCCCGTTTCCAGGGAACAGTGGCAGTGCCATGACCCAGCCTCCAAGTCTATCCTGGAACTCAGCTGGGGGTGGGTAGGGAAGACTGAGGCTTACCCCTACAGAAGGAGGCCCCCCCTGCCCACCCTGCCCTCCTTGGGAGAGCCTCGGGGCTTCTAGTAGCTGTTTTTCCTTCCCGTGGCTCTCTTCCCCTAGTGTTCTGGCTCAGCGGTTCCTAACAACTTGGCCTGGACACCTCTGGCTAGGGCTCCAGAGTGCTGGGGGTGGCACTGGGAGGGCAGAGGGGAGGTGGAGTAGAGTTGAACTGTCTCTGAAGGTTGGGAGGGGGTTCTGAGAACACTCCCTGGGCCGCCTCTAGGCCGGGCTCCTCCTTGTGGCCTACAGACTCCTGGACGAGGCAGGGTCAAGGACTGGGAAGTTCTAGTTGGGGCCCAGTGAAGGGTTGGGATAGCCTGAGCAAACAGCTGCTTGCTGAAGTCTCCTCCCTTGCTCTGCCCTAGGCCAGTCTGAAGCAGGGAAGCCTTTTTTCCAGTCCAGGTATCTGGCACTTTCCAATCCTGACCTCCAGAATTTGGCTTCTCCTGCACCCCCAGTCCCTAATCTGCCCCCCCCCCCCAGCATGAATCTTATGTGGTTCCCTGAGTCCCAATGGGGATGGGGGGAGGGACCCCTAGCTGGACTCAGAGACTCCCAGGGCAGTGGTGCTTGTTGTTCCTCTTGGAATGGCGTAAGAAAGGGCATTGGCCTGAGCAAAGGGAAAGAAGGCTGCGAAGACTTGGCCTGGAGTGAGGAGAGGCAGCTCTTCTAGCCCTGAGGACTTGGACTCTGCCATAGAACAGAAGGGCACATGGCAGACCCAGGTGCTTCTGCGTCATCCCCAGGGGGCAGTTGGAGGGAGAAGTTGATGGTCATTCCCAAGGGGCAGTTGGAGGGAGGAGAGGGATGCAGGCCATTCCCAAGGGGCAGTTGGAGGGAGGTGAGAGAATGCTGGTCTTTCCCAGGCTCTAGTTCCAGAAAGGGCTTTCTGTGGCTCCCAGAGGCCCGCTTGGGAGCATGATGGTAGAGGGTTCCCGCGGAAGTCAGCCTTCAACCCTTCGACATGCTTGCCAGCCACCACGGATTTTCTGCCCTCCTTTCTGAGGGCTGTGGTCAATGCCCCACTTTTCCTCCAGTTCTAGGAGCGACTCCCCTGACCCCAGCCCCTCCCTGTTCTCCCCGGCTTTCTCTTCCCTCTCCCGCTCCGACTTGCCCCGCCTGAATCCCGAATCCCTCCCTATGTAGGTCAGAGAACTGAGACCTTGGCCCAGGCGGGCAGACTCAAGCCTTGGAAAGAGCCCAGGGGCCAAAGGGCTCCCCCAGTAGGCACCTACCGCTGCTGCCGCCCGTGGTTCTCCCGTGGACCTCCAGGAGGCGCTATTGGCCCGCAAAAAGGCATATGGGCTCCTCCTGAGAAGCGGCTCTAGAGGATTGAGGAAAAGGACTCCCGAAAAGTGGCCGTTGTCTCGGCCGGGGCACAAGGCCGTGCTGAGACACTGAGGCTCAGCTGACCCGCCAGGATTTCGGGGCCCCAGTAGAGCTCGTCCCGTCCTCCGGAGCTCAGGGCTGAATGCCGGCTCGGCTTTGCCCTCTCTGGCCGCGCTTACAGTCCACATATAAGAGGGGCGGGAAGCGGGGAGGAGGTGGGGGGAGACACATCGAGCAAAATTATCTCCGCGTCGGAGCTGGAAATCGGTACAGCACAAAAAGGGAAACTGAGGCCCAGAACCCGGAGATTGGGGATCCCGGCGTGACGGGTTCTGGCTGTGCCTCGGGGCCCCTCTGGCTGGGGCTGTCCCCGCTTTTTCGCGCGGTGGCTCTCTGGGAAAGTTTGGAGAGGCATCTTAAATTTCAGCTCCTAGCGGAAGGGAAGTGGACGGCTAAGCATGATACTGCCTTTCATCCAAATTCATGGACGCCCCGACTTTATCCGGAGCCGGTCAAGAACCAAGTCTAGGCCAACCCCGTCCCATCACAGCGGGGAAACTGAGGCCTGGAGCTGGGGAGAGAACTTGGTTTCCCTGACTGGTCCTGAATGGGTCTTCAGAAATCATTTCTAGTCTTAACTCCTTCGTTTGACAGTAAAAGGAATTCAGGTCCCAAGAGAGGAGAGGACCCGACCAAAGTCACACAGAGCGTACGTGCCCTGAACACTGGTGTCAGTGGAGACGTTCATTGGCTAGAAATGAGCTGGGGCCCCCTTGGACCCTTGGGTGCCTCTTCCCTACCCCGCCTCCCTTCCCCCCCCCCCCCCCCCCCCGCCTGAGACAGAGAAGCCGGCGCCCGACAGGAGGGCAGAGCCCCCCGCCCCCCCCCCCCCCCGCTTGAGTCACTGTGCTGACTTAGAGCGCTTCTCGGAGCCGCCCGACGGGCCGGACTGGTGCCCACGCGGGCATCGGGCATCCTCCAACCTGCTGGCACCGGCGGCGCGGCGCCCTTAAGAGCCGGGCTCCTTCCCCGCCTCCTCCCCGCTCTGGGGGCGTGGCTCGGGGCGAGGACCCCGGCGTCGACGCTCGCCATTGGCCAAGAGGACCGAGGCTGCCCTTGAGTCCGCCTGAGCGGGAGAGTAGCTGGCCAGGCCCCGAGCGAGCGGAGTCTGTGCGCGTTGAGTCGCCGTGGCAGACGTGTGTGCCTATCGCTGCTCGCCGCTGCTCTCCGCTCCGCGCCCCGCGCCTCGCCCCGCGCCGCCCCCTCCCGGGCCTTCCCCGCCGCCCACCGAGCGAGCGAGCGAGCTGATGGGCGGGCCCCGCCGGCCCCCGCCCCGGCCCCGGCCCCGGCTCCGGCTCCGGCCCCGGCCCGCGGCGGCACAGGCGGTCCCCGGGCGCGGCTGAGGTAGCAGCCGTCGGGGGGCGGCCCGGGTCCGAGCCAGCCGGCCAGCTAGCCAGCCAGGTGCCTGGGCCGGGCCGGACCGGGCTGCGACGACCACAGCCTCGGGTGGCGATACCGGGATCGAGATCGGGATCGGGATCGGGATCGGGATCGGGATCGGGATCGGAGCCAGACGGGACGGGCGGTGGGCCATGGGCGACTGAGCTGGTCCGAGCCAGCTGCGAGCGAGTGACCCAAGCGGGCGAGTGACCTACCCACCCGGTGGGGCGGGCGAGCGAGGCAGCGAGCGCTCGAAGAGGGGAGCTCGGCAGGATGGCCCGGCCGGGACTGCGCTCCGCCGGGGGCAAGTGGCTGCTGGGGCTCGTGCTGGCGCTCTGCCGCCTCGCCACGCCGCTGCCCAAGACGCTGGAGCCCGTATCCTGGAGCTCCCTCAACCCCAAGTAAGTAAGCAAGCGCGCGGCCGCCCGTCCGTCTGTCAGCTAGTCTGTCTGTCCGTCTGTCTGTCTGTCTGCCAAGCTGGCCGCCTGGCCGCCCGCCCATCTGGCCGCCCGGCCGTCCGTTGGTCCGTCAGGCCGCCCGCCGAACTGTCTGTATGCATGTGTGGGGCTGGCCCCGGCCTCCAGCCGGCCTCGGCTGAGCTCGGAGCCCCCCGCTCTGGGACACCCGGCGGGGCTGGGCGGGGCAGGGCCCGCTCCGGGTAGCTCGCTCCCGGCCGACGCTGCGCTGGGCTGGGCTGGGCTGGGCTGGGCTTCGCTTCGGTGCCGCCGCCGAGTCGGCTCGTGGGACTGCCCGTCCCGGAGCTGAGCTCGCTGCTCTCCCCCTTTCTCCGATCAGCCTCCCAGCTCCAGCTTTGGCTCTCCCTCTCCGCTCTTCTTTATCTCCCTTTCTTCCTCCATCATCACCCCCCCCCCCCCCACCTTCTCCGTGCTGTTCTCGCCTCCTCGCTGCCGGGAGGCCCGGGGAGGCGCCGCTCGGAGCTCACAAAGGCGGGTGACGGCGGAGGGAGGAAGGGGGGCACCCCAGCAGCACCCCCGAAGCCCGAGGCGTTGTTCCGCCCTGCGGCCTTTGTGCAGCGCTCCCCCCCCCCCCAGCTCGGGAGAAATGGAGACCGGGGGAAGGGGGGAGCGGAGCCCCCCCTCCCCAGTCCTCCATTGTGGACCTTTTGGCCACCCCCCCCTCCTTTCCCTCCGCCACACCTTTCCCTGGGGATTTTTTGCACTGGAGCAGGGGTGGGGGGCTTCGAGGAGCTGCAAGCACCGTTGTCTTGGAGCCAGGGGCAAAGGGCGGCTGTTCTCGATGCCTTGCTCTCCCCCCCTCCCCAATCCAGCAGCTCTTCCTTCCTCTAGAGAACTTTTCTCCACTTTCCCAGTTTTTCAAGTCTAACTCCAAGGGATCCCTTCAGCCAGAAACTTCCCCATTCTCCACTGAGCTGGCTCTGAGGGCTCCAGGTAGCTGCTCTAGCCTCAGGACCTTTTGCGAGCACCTACTGTGTGCCCTGAAGGAGCTGCAGGGATCCTTGGGGTGGGGGTGGCCAGAGGGGATGGAGGGGGCCGGGGGCTTCTCTTAATGGGTGTGGGAGCTGCCAGAGGGAAAGACTTTGGATCTCTCTCGTGGAGTCTTGAGGCGTCCGCTGCCATGAGGCAGGCTGGGGCTGAGCCCCTGTGGTCCCAAGGGGGCGGGGGGCCGGGGACCTGGGCAGCGGAGCCCCAGCACAAGTTGCTAAGCACTTTGGTATGTATGTGTGTGGGGGGGTGCGGCCGAGCAGGATGGGACAGGATGGGGACTGGAGAGCCTTTGCCTTCAGGCGCCCAGGGTTCACTCACACCCATGTGTGGGAGTAAAGGGGGGGCGGGTGCGGGGCGACCTAGCTGGCTCCTCCGTTCCCCAAGTGCAGAGAGCACTTGGTAGAGGCGAGCAGACAGAGACCTGGCGCTGAGCAGCTTGGGAGGAGGCTAGGACCGGGGTCTTGGTGCCCCTTCCTCTCTGGTACCTCACTTCTAGCCTCTCCCCTCCACTTACGCTACCTTAATCCAGGGAGTCTCGGCAGGGGCTGAGGAAATCTGCAAGTTACTTTTGTCTGGTGCCTCCAAGAGCTAGACAAGGGAAAGCTGCAGGTGGGTGGGAAGGAGGGCTGCCTCCCCTCGGGCCGGGGCTGCTGCCCCCCGAACCATCTTCCAGGCAGCTGCCTCCCCTTTTCTCTGTGCCAGCCTCCGCCAGCCTCCACTCCATTCTGAGGGCTTCCCCTGGCCTCACTTAGTCACCTCTGACTGTCTTCCATCCTTTTGTTTTCACACATACCAGCACTTTTCCTCCCAGCTCTGGTCTGTCTCTCCTCTCCTCTTCTCTCACTCGTCTCCCTTTCTTCCAGATTTTCCTCCCTCCCCCTTTTCCCTCCTTCCCTCTCCCCTCTTGCCCTCTTCCCCTCCCCCTTTCCTTTTCTGTTCTCCCTCCCTCCTCCTCCCCTTTCTCCCTTTTCCCTTCCCTCCCTTTCACTCCTCTCCCCTCCTTATCTTCTCTTGTCTTTTTCCTCTTCCCCTGCTCTTTCCTTCCTTCCTTCCTTCCTTCCTTCCTTCCTTCCTTCCTTCCTTCCTTCCTTCCTTCCTTCCTTCCTTTCTTTTTTCTTTCTTTCTTTCTTTCTTTCTTTCTTTCTTTCTTTCTCTTTCTTTCTTTCTTTCTTTCTTTCTTTCTTTCTTTCTTTCTTTCTTTCTTTCTTTCTTTCTTTCTTTTCTTTCCCTTCTCCTTCTCCTCCTTCTTCCTCTCCTTCCTCTCCTTCTCTCTCCCTCTCGCCCCTTTTTCCCTCTCTCTCTTTATCCCCTCATTCCCCCTCTCCTTTTCTATCTCCCCCCCCCCCCACCTCCTTTCCTTTTAGCTTTTAGTCTTAGTCGTATCAGGGAGCTGGCAGCCTCCACCCCTCCCCCAGCTCCCGTAAACCTGCCTTAATTGCTTCCTCCTTGGGAAAAAAACCTCAAAATAAATAAGGGCTGGGGGTCTCTGTTTCTAGGTTGGAGGGCCAGCGCGGGCCGTGTCCAGGTGCTGCCAGGCAGTGGCTGGCACGGGGTTTTCCCTAGGAGTCTCTTCATGTGGCCTTTGGGGCCAACCTGGGTGACCAGGGCCTCTGGGTTTCCCTGGCTATCCCCCGAAGATGAGGGAAGGATACTTCCCAGTTCCCTTACAGAAATCTCCCAGTCTTGGGGGGCTGCTTAGCCAGCTGCAGCTGCTGCTGTTCCATTTGGGGCCTGTACCACTCCCATCCCAACCTCCCTCCATGGGAAGCCGCCCTCTGATGTTTACAGCCAGGACACAGCCTGAATTCACACTTCCCCCTCTTCAGCTTCAGCCGACGGCCATTTGGGCGGGGGGGGGGGGGGGTGGATAGCTGAGGGATCCTAAGGCTGGACTCTCTTTGTCCACTTGCCCTTAAGGCAGCCTCAGCTTGGGAGGCTGCTCCCGGCCTGGGTGCTGTTGCTAGGACTGAGGGATGGCCTTCCTTTCCAACAGCTGGTAGCTGGGACAAGGGACTCTGCCGAGTAAGAGATTGGGGGCTCTGAATCTCAGCCTACCCCTTTTCCTCTTGCCTCCACTTTGGAGGGGCTGGCGGAAGGAGCAGTGGACCTCTGTTGATGACATGGCTAATGCTTCCTTCCTGGGATGGCAAGACCCAGTGGGAGGGAGAAACGGGGCAGCAGCTCGGACCCTCACTTGTTCCATCCCTTAATACACAGCGTAGGCCACGGATGGCCCTAAGTTTGGGAGAAGTCTTTGGGTGGCGGGCCCTCAGCCTAATTCTTGTGTGTATGTGTATGTGAGACAGAGGAGGAGGGAGGGAGAGAGACACAGAAAGACACAGAGGAGAGATGTGATGTGACATGATGCGATTTGACGCCTTCCAGGTAGGACGAGGCCTGATGGAGCCTGCGAGTGCACATGGTAACAACAGAACCTTGCTGCCACCCTCCCCCCCCCCCAATTCACAGGCCTTCCATATTGTGTGATGAGTAGGTGAGGCCAGCCCCTGGGCCTGGGGCCAAGGCCAGCAAACTCATGGCTCTCTATCTTGTGGGTCTTAGGCAGTGCCATTTATCTGGCTTTGCCTCCCACCATCCCCCTCGCTTGGCCTCTTGGGGAGGGAGCTAGGATAGGGAGTTAAAAAGCCGCTGGGCAGTGGTGATGGGGAGGTCAGGGAGGCTTCCTGGAAGGCTCTATTGGATGGAGTCGGGGGAGCCATGAGAAGCCACAGTGGGGATTTTTGCAGCCAGCTTGAAGGAGAGCTAGCCCAGGCCCTGGAGGCAGGGCCTCCAGTCTGGGCCCCTGGGCTCTCTGGGGGCCGGGGGCAAGGACTCTGGGCCTTGAGCTCTGCTTGTTTCCAGCCTGCAGGGTGACTGCTGACCTCTGGCCCCTGTGAACATCTGAGGCGAGGGGCTCAAGTTGAGGGCGAGGTACTGCTCCCGAGTCTCCCACCTGTTCCCTGGTGGTGGTGGGGCTGTTCCTTTCCCCACCCTCCCCTTCTTGGTTCTCCAAAACCACCTGGACTCTGGTTTCCATGTTGGGGGAAAGGGGGTATTCCTGGGGATGACCTAGGACCCACCAGGATCAAGACTGGATGGGGGGGAAGTCTTCAGGGGTTACCATGGTAACTTGTTCCAGACTCCCTGCTGAGCCATGTCAATCCCCTTAGTTTCCAGAAAAGGGCTTTGTCTGGGGGTGGCCTGGGCAAGAAAGCACTCCTCGGGCATGGGGGTGGGGGTAGGCTGAGGTCTGGAAAGGTGAAACTGGGTGGGGAAAGGGGCTTTGCCCCCACCCCACCCCTAGCCCTTCTCCCACGGAGTGGGGGGTGGGGGAAGATAAGGGGAAGGAAGGCTGCAGAATTCACCAGTGGGGAACTCTGGGAGAAAATGGAGGGAGCTTCCAAGCTCCCATCGGGCTATCAACAATGGCTTCTGGTCTCTCTGCTTGCCGGGACTTAGGGCCAGGACGGTTTCTGGGTTCGGAACAAACAGTGGGCCGAGTTCTCATTCCCCTGGGACCGGAGAGAGGCGACACGCCCGGGTAGTTAGTCCAGCAGAACCAGAACCCATTAAGTAGCTGTGCCATTTCGGACACCAGTAGGTGCTCCAAAGACCCGAGTAAACTCATCTCCTGCCCTCGGGGAGCTTAGAGCTATGGCCCAAGTGGTAACCTGCACGTCCAAAATCAATGCTTTGAGAGTGGGAACAGCTGGGGCAGGGCAAAGGCACAGAGAGGGGAGATGCAGTGAGCTACAACAGCGGACTGTAGGGAGCACAGAGGGGAGTGATGGAGGTGGCAGTGTGTCGACCCGAAGCAATCCCCTTGATCTTTGAGATAACAGGAAGACGGGACTCTCAGCCAGAGCTGAGGCTTGGAGGGGGCTGGGCCTTGGAGACATCCCCGTGGCCTCGGGAACTGGGCCTTGGCTGTGGCCGTGACAGCGGAGACAAGGGAGGAAGGGACCAGACTGAGTTTTCCAGCAGCTGTGGAGGGGTGATGCTGAGGGCAGTCTGGTCGAGGGGCGAGGCCGGAGCCCCACCACGCTGGAAGGGCCGCCCTCTGCTCTGGGGCACATTATCAGAACAGGACCACTGAGTGGAAGCAGGATTCTGAGTGTGTGTGTGGGGAGGGGTCATTCACCATGATTTCCCTGTTTTTGGTAGGTGCCAGCCCCTTGCCCCACCACTCCCTACCATAACACTTGGCCTCAGGCCTTGTCCCCTTCCTCAGGGCTGGGGGACTCTCCCTTCTCCAGTGCTGGCTGTTCCTAACTGGGCTCCCCGACTCGGGCTAGACTTGTCACTCCTCACACTTCCGTGGATCTCCCAGTTTGGGAAGAGCTCCCCATTGTTGATGTCCCTCAGCTGACCTTCACAGCCTTGGGCAGCCCCCGCCTCATCCTTCCCTCTCTGTACTTCCCCCTCTGCAGCTTGCCCTGCTCATGCCCATCACTGTAGTCCTTGGCCCAGAGTGCGGCCTCCCGCTGGCTCGTCGTGGTGGGCCTCTCTGTCTGCACAAGAAACACGGGTTCCCTGTAGGTGCCTCTTGTCCAGAGGTCTCTTGAACCCCTGGGGAGCAGACAGCCCTTTGTTTGAGTTCTGGGCCCAAACCAAGACTGAACAGCTTAGTGCCCGGTTGGAATTCTGTCACTCAACTCTGTGTCTTTCCTACTTCCGAAGCCCAGGGGAGGTGGGAAGAAGGCCCGATTTGAGTTTTTGGAGTCTGTGGGCGGGACTTTGTTTCCTCCCTCCTGGGCTAACATTCCTTCGGAATTGGGCTTGGGGCATTGGCCAGTCTGGAAAGCTGGGGTTCCCTCTTGCTTTGGGGGACGAGAGGGCTGCAGGTACGGCGTGTGGAGGCCCTGCCTCTTCTCTGCCCTTGTGGCCGGCCTTTCCCGCCCCTTCTCTTTGGGGATGCGCTCCCCAGTGAACATGATGGAAGGGAGAAGACTCCCCAAGTGATGAGCCCCACGGGGCCTGTGCTGCGAGTGTGAGGACTAAGGGGAAGTCGTGGAGAGGCTCGTGGCCCCCACCTCCAGGACGGTCTTGCCCTGTGCATCCTGTTCCCAGCCCTTGCCCTGCCTTTGCTGGGTTTGCTGTGGGGTGAAGGGGGGGGAGGGGGCGGCTTAGGCTTCCTCACCCTTGGCTGGGAACATGGAGGGTGGTGGCCCAGGCAAGTGAGAGCTTGCTGAGCTGTGAAGGCTGGGAGTGGGAAAGGATGAGCAAGGGACAGGAGGCGGGGGGTGGGGTGTGTGTGACAGCAGTCCCGCTTCACATGGCCCAGGCTCGGCTCCCTGGGAGTTCCTCGGCTGCAGACGGAGCCCGGGAGGGCCCGGAGGGCCCTCCTCCTGGGCTGAGCTCTCCCCCCTTCCTCCTTCTTGGGCAGGTTCCTGAGTGGGAAGGGCTTGGTGATCTACCCCAAGATCGGCGACAAGCTGGACATCATCTGCCCCCCGGCGGAGGCCGGCCGGCCCTACGAGTACTACAAGCTGTACCTGGTACGGCTGGAGCAGGCCGCGGCCTGCAGCACGGTGCTCAACCCCAAGGTGCTGGTCACCTGCAACCAGCCCGAGCGGGAGATCCGCTTCACCATCAAGTTCCAGGAGTTCAGCCCCAACCACATGGGCCTCGAGTTTCAGAGGCAGCAGGACTACTACATCACGTGTGAGTGTCCCACCCGCCACGGCGCCCCCTCCTCACCGGCCAGTCCCCTCGGGCCCTTGCCTGCTTTGCTGGGGTTCAAAGGCTTCAGCCCCCAAGGTGCCGGTCCCCCTCCCCACCTTGTCTCCAGGCAGTGCAGGAGGAGGGGCTCTGTCTGTGGGAGGAGGAGGGTGGGCTAGCAATACTCATCACGGCAGCCCCTCGCCTGTGGGAAGCTTCGGCCTCGCCGGGGCACCGGTTTGCGGCAAGTTCCCGGTCCCGTCGGGCCCAGGGCCTGGCATTGTGGCCTCCCAGGGCTTTCTGCTGTTTCTCTTCCTTCCTTACCCTGAGAAGGCCCGGGCCTGGGCATCTGCTGTGCCCTGGGGGCAGAGGCAGGTTGGGGGGAACAGCCCACAGAGCTGCCTGCTCAGCACAGAAGCTCAGGGCAGTGGAAGCTCGAAGCTAAGACTGGCCAATCCCAAGTTGAGGCCCCCCCCAGGGAGTCTTGGGGTGTCCCCCTGAGGCTGACTTCCTTCTCCATGCCCTTTCCCTGGGACCTTCTGGGATTTCTGAGGAGACCCAGCCTCCCCAGCCTTGAACTCACCTTCTGCCTCTGTTCCAGCCACATCCAATGGGAGCTTGGAGGGGCTGGAGAACCGAGAGGGGGGGGTGTGCCATACACGGACCATGAAGATTGTCATGAAGGTCCAGCAGGGTGAGTAGATCTGCCTTTGAACTGTATGGGGGGACCACACCTTCCCGTGGCGGGGGTCCCTAGACCACCAGGGCTCGTGGGGGGGGGGTCTCTAAACTGCAAGGGCTCTTGGAGGGACCACACCTTCCTGTGGTGGGGGGGGTCCCTAGACCACCACGGCTCTTGGCCAGCCCGGTCTCTCTTTGCCATGTCACCAGACCCTAATGCTGTGGTACCCGAGCAGCCAACCACGAGCCGGCCAAGTAAGGAGACGGACAACAGGGTGAAGGCGGCGACGCAGCCCCCTCGAGGCCGAGGCCCTTTTAATGACGACAATGGCGGCAAGCGTGGTGAGTGTCCCGGGTCCTCAGCCAGCTGGCGCTGCCAGCGCTGCCGGGAGCCGTTGTCCCGGACCCCTCTGAGCATTCGTCTCCCTCTCTCCCCTCCCTCCCTGCAGAGACGGGGAGCCCCAGCAGCAGCAGCCCAGGCGGGGGGGCCGACGGCTTCTTCAGTTCCCGGGTGGCCGTGTTCGCAGCCATCGGGGCGGGCTGCGTCATCTTCCTCCTCCTCGTCATCTTCCTCACGGTGCTGCTCCTGAAGCTGCGGAAACGGCACCGGAAGCACACGCAGCAGAGGACGGCAGCCCTGGCCCTCAGCACCCTGGCCAGCCCTAAAGGCAGCGGCACTGCGGGCACAGAGCCCAGTGACATCATCATCCCCTTACGGACTACAGAGAACAACTACTGCCCCCACTATGAGAAGGTGAGCGGGGACTATGGGCACCCCGTCTACATCGTCCAGGAGATGCCTCCCCAGAGCCCCGCCAACATCTACTACAAGGTCTGAGTGCCCCAAGCTGGTGCAGCTGGCCGTGAGCAACGGGCACGAGCCTGGACGGGCACCCCCTCCCATGCCAGCCGGGCCCCGATTTGGGTATATAGGTTTTTAGCTTCTTGGCTTTTAGAATTCCCTGCCCTCCTGTCTCAGGGGTGGGTAAGAGGGCAGGGGCGTACCCTTGGGAAGCACCCTCCTGTCTCTCTCCCCTCCGTTCTTGTGCCTTCCTCATCCCGTGCCCTACCTGGGCCTCTGGTGCCAGCTCTGTGATGGCAGGGTTGGACATTGGCTAGCAGTTGGCACCCGGCCCTGCCCTCTCCCTCGTGTCACGCCCACCCCAGACTCGGCCCACCTTTGGCCATCATCGTTTTCTTGAACTCTGCTCACTTTTAAGTGTCCGTTTTTCACGTTTGGAAGAAAAAGCAAAAGGGGCCAACGGAACGAGCCAACCCTTAGTGAAAGGAGGGGCCCTCTTGGGCCTGGCTCTCTGGGTCCGCCCCCCCCCCCCCTCATCCCAGCTGTTCTTGACATTTCTCTGGCTAAGCTCCTTGGGATTTCTGGCCTCCATCATGTGGCGAGCGCTGCCCCGAGCCCATCCCTCTGCAGAGAGGCCCAAGAGTTGGAATACTGGGTCCTGGTTGTTGTTGAGTTTATTTTTTGGGGGGGATCATCCCACCCTCTGCTTCCCTCCCCAGATCCCTTCCTTGTGGGATTCTTGAGCAGCTCTTGCCTCCCTCACTCTCACGGTAATTAGTGTCTTAATTGGCTGTTGCCAGGGCAACAGGAGAGCTGCAGGCGTGGTGACCTCATTGGGGGTGGGGTGCACAGGTGGCTATTTGCCCTGGAGAACTGGGAGTTTCCCTTCTCCCCTCTCCCCTTCCCCCTCATTTTCAGCATTGCTCTTCTGGCCGAACCCAGGGGTTCTGCTACCCTCTCCGAGTTGTAGCAGGTGTGTGTGAGCCAGAAGTCCGAGCTCTGCCCACCCCCTGTTCCTCCAGGTTGGGGAAGGGGGAGCCTCGGGACAGATGCTACCGCCACCTGGGGCCCGACGGGGCCGCCCAACATGGGGCTCCCCTGCTCATTGCCCTCATGGGTGCTGGGCTGCTGCTCACCAGCGAGAGGGGGACCGGGGGCCGGGCTTCTCACGCCCCCACCTCTCCCTCTCGGCTGGGCTCCACGCCCCAGGGACAGGGCGCCCGGCCACCCTCCGCCCCCCGGGTGACAGGCCGAAGGTCGTGGCTTCGTTGCTGTTTGTGTAAATACGAGTCTTTTTGGAAGAAAACCTGTAAAGATGTTTTGTACAAACAATTATTTTCTTGTTGCTTTTTCTTAGAAAAAAATGAGAACTAAAAAAATTAACCACACAGAGAAATGGGTGTAAGCAGTGTCGTGATGCGCCTGGGGAGGAGGGCAGTGTATCGTGGGTAACTCTCTGGGTACCGTATGCCGGGGCTTCGGGCCCCCGGGGAGGACAGCCGAGTCCTAACCTTTGTTCCCTTGCTCCCTTTGTGGCCCTCTCGAGGAAGGGGGAGCCGGGACCCTCATCGGACCCTCCCAACGCCGAGGAGCCCATCGGGAGTGCCCTGGCTCTTAGAAGGAAAGGGCTAGGGTGGAGGCGGGCCAGCCAGAGGGCAGGAAGTGGGGTAGCATCCTGGGAGCAAGGCTCCTGGGTGGGGCTGAGCCCAGCCCAGGGAGTTGCCAGGGCCAGCTGGGGCTGAGGCTGGCTCTGGCTGCTTATTAACCACAGGTAATAGCAGGCTCACCTCAGGGCTCTTGTGGCTGGCGGGGGCAAGGCTGAAGATGACCGCCAAGGCTCCCCTTCCTGGGCTCCCTCCTACTTTTCCTGAGGGAAGCAGGATCCCGTTGGCTCGTATCTCCAAGGAGAGAGGGTTAGCAACCCCTCGTTGAACTTCCATATGGCAGCCTTTGCGTGGCCAAGCCCCCTGGGGGTCTATGGGAAGCCGGCCTTGAGCCTGGGAGCCCCCTTCTCTCTGCTCCCTGGCCTGTTTGCCCACGGAGCAACTGATTGGTGGGTCCCCATGCCGCCTGCTCCTGGGCTGCCTGGGGCATCCTGCCTCCCTGAAGTCCTCTGGGAAACAGGAGGGAGGGAGCTGAAGCCCTTCTGGGGAGTGTGGCCTAGCAAGGCTGGCATAAAGAACCATTTGTGGGGGGGGGAGGAGTGGGGCACTTCCCATAGGGACCCTCACATGGGGGCTGAGCCCACTGCCGGGAGCCAGAGATGGGAGGGAGCTGGATACCTGCCACAGGAAGATGGCTACATCATCCCGGGAGAGCCAGCCAGACAGGAGAGATTCTCTTCCCTGTTCTGTCTGGTCTAGGGAGGAGCTGACAAGGATTTGGGGTGGCACCCTCGGGCCGCCGGGCCTCAGTCCCTGCCCCACCCTGGCCTCTCCTGTCCCGGCTCCCCAATGGAGCTTGGCACTGGGGTGTGGAAGGTCCGGGCCTGGGTGGAGAGAAAGGGCAGCCGGGACGGAGCTTCCTGCCTGAGTCAGATGGGGTGGGTGGGATCCCTTGCCTTGCCTTGCCCCAGAGAAGCTTGGGGCGTTGGGGCGGGAGCCGGCCTCAGCAGCCGGTGGCAGATAGCATGGCACTGAGACGCTGCCGGGAGTCCCCTCGGAGACCAGGCTGGGCTGCCCTGCCCCTGCCCCCAGCCCTTTCCCACCCCATCCCCATCAGAAGTGTCAGGGGGAAACAAGAGGCCTGAATTATCCTGGTTCTCCTGAGTGAAGGATCCAGGGGTGGAGGGGCCAGGTCCCATCTCCCCACCCTGTGGGACTGATGGGCAGCCAGCCTCTGTCGGGCATTTGGCCTCGCTCAGTCTTGACAGCCTGGGAGCTTTCCCAGCCACTCAGAGCCTGACCAGGACGCCCCCTGCCCAGCTGCTAGCTCACCCACCTGCCTGGACTTCCAAGGGCGGGAATGGAGGTAGGGAGGAGCCCATCACCATTTACCAAGAAAATCCCAGGGCTCAGGACCAAGCCAAAAAGCATTTTGGGTGCAGGGCAGAGGGAACTAAGCCACTGGCCCCTCTCCCGTCGATCCCAGGCTGCTCTGGGCCTTGCTGCATCCCGGCCTCCAGTCGGCTCTCCCTTCTCTGCCGTGTTTGCCCGGGCCGATGGAGCTCAGTTTTGGCTGGCTCCTGGCTCCGTGGGCACCGAGTCTGGCCCACTAGGAAGGTGGGAGGAGCCTTGTTTTGTCCTGGGATGGCGGGGGGCTTTGCTGTTCCCATGGAATCGGTGGCTATTTAGAAATGGAAGGGACCTTTGGGAGAGGCTCTCCTGTGCCAGCCTCCCCTCCCCCCTTCATTTCACAGAAGAGCAAACTGGCATCAGCGAGGGGTCTCTAGGGTTCTCAGTGACTTGGTGACAGATGCTCAGGCCTCCTGACTCACAGCTGTCTCCAGGGCGGGGCACAGCTGAGGAGCCCCTGTCCCCAAGGAGCCGCCCATTTTTCCTGAACTCTGTGCTCCTGGAAAGAAGTCTCGAAGTGGACCCCCTTGTCTCTTCCTGCCTCGCTGATCGTGCTGGGCTGGTCACCCTATCGTGGGATAACTTGGCTGGGGGTACCAACCTAGCACATGACCCCGGGCACAGCTCTGGCCCCTCAGGCCTCAGCGGGGTTCTTCCCAGTTGCTCATTGTGGGGATTGGCCACGCCCACAGCCCGCAAGGCTTCTGTCCGCTATCCATAAGGGCAGGCCAGGAGGACGCTCGGCCCAGCCCTCGGTTTGGCCCGCTTCTCGGCGGTGGCCGCCGTTACCGCCGTCTGAGAGTGGAGCAGGGGGTCTCGAGGGGAGCACTTATGCAGCAGGCTGAGGCAGCCCTGCATCCGTCTGGCCCGGTCTGAAGCGAACCTTGCTCCTGAGCCCGGGAATCCGCTCACCTGGTGCACCTGTTCCCTAGGCCAGTGGGCCTGGGGAGGGGATGGTCCAGAAAGGAAGGCCCTAGGGCCCCTCGCAGAGTTAAGGGTCATCCAAAGGGGCCATACCCAGGTTGTCCAGACAAATGGAGATGAACCGGGGTGGGCTTTCCAGTGATCTTGGGAGCTGGCATCTCTGTCTATAAAGTGCCTTTGGGTGCTCATGCCCTATGCCAGGTTGGTGGAGCAGTCAAGGCAGGGGTGAAAAGCCCCATTTTCCAGGTCAGGAAACTGATGTCCAGAGAGATTGACGAGCCCAGGATGGCATATGCCACGTCATGGGGACCTTCCGCTGCACCCCCAAAACTTTTTCTTTTGCCATTATTTTCTTCTAAGTTAGGACAGCGTCTGGGAGGGAAGGTCCCGGGTATCCGACTGTGACGTGTGACCTGAGCTGGCCTTGTCTGCCCTCACTGACTAGCTTTCCAAGGTCCTGTTGGCACTGGGCAGGACTGCTGTGGGGCTGCTGTCTGGGGGCTTCCTGTTCCAGAGTCTTGCCGGAGAACTCCTTCATAGTCTGAGCTCCCGCTTCCTCCAGGGCCACCTGGTGAATTGGCCACATCCTGATGAAGCACGTGCCAGGTCCCCCCTTCCTATGTGAGCCCAGATGCGTGGAGGGTGCCCTTGATTTGGCCCCGGTTAGCTCGGCAGGCCAGTTCCTTCTGCCGGCCCAGTTCTGACCTTCAGTGCCATAGGCCCGATAAGCACACAGCCTGATTTCCCACGGGCTGTTTGGTTTCCCCAAATACTCCAGAAATGCCCAGATTTTGGCAGCCAGGGCCTGCCGAGTCAACAAATGTTGCAAGAAAAAAAACTACCAATCACTGAAGGCTCAGACACTCGGTGAAAAGGAGGAAGGGTCCGAGAAGCTTGTGGACAGCCTCCTCCTGCCACGTGAACACTCGGGTTGCTGGGGCTTCTTGGACAGCCCCAGAGTCCGCGAGTGGTGGAGTCCAGGCCAAGTGGTGGAAGTGCCGGCTGGCCTCGTGGCACAGTGACAGTACCCGGGGGTTGGATTCACAGAGCGGGCTCTCCGTGGCCCTGGGGGCGTCGAGCTGGGCCCAAATGAGCACCATTGAGGAGCTGTTCCGATTCCAAGGTTGCTGGTGTGAAGCTGTGTCACCTGTGGGAGCAGGAGGCAATGGCATGGGCCCACAGCGTGGCTCGAGTCCCTGTGTGTGCACACGTGCGTGCACAGAGAGCCATGTACATGGGGGGGGGCAGCATAGGTGCATTCGGGAGAACACTGGGGGCCCATCCCAGGATACAGTGGCTCTAACACTGCCCAGATGGCCATAGTAAGCCCCGATCTCCCCCAAGGGAATCAACTGAATCTCAAGAGTTTGTGTGGGTAAGAGTCTGAGCCCAGGGCCCATCTGCCAGTTCTGTGAGCAGCATGCTGAAGGGCAGGGGCCCAGGAAAGACCCAGGGCATCATGGGACACAAATGACTTGACCGCATAGTGAGAAACGAAAGGTCACAGACGGGAGAGGACTTTGCTGAAGTCACATGGCGAGAACATGGCAAAGCTGAGATGCGGAGCCCATCTCTCCTAAGAGCTCTGTCTGTGAGAGCAGTTGGGGAGAGTTGGAAATGGAGGCTATCCACTAGGCCACATCTACCCATTCTCCAGGAGTGCAACACAATGAGGAGGGGAGGGATGGGGGTCTGACGGGAGGGCCTGGCACTAGTAGCAGCATAGGATGTAAGCATCCCACCTGTTGGACCGCCATGGGGGAGGGCGGGGAGGGGGCCGGTGTTTAAGAAGCAGCCCTGCTTGCCAGACACGGTCCCACGGCCATCTGGGTAATGGGTCTGGGCCTTTTCCCTGGGCCGTGGCCCATTATTGACTGGAGAGAGGGGATGAGGGGGGTGAGAACGACCTGCCCCACTGTGGGAAGGGGCTGTTCTGGAGCCATGGTGCGCACACTAAGGCCACAACGGAGCCCTGACTCGTGCTCTCTGTGTCTGCGCTTTGTTGGACTTTTACCTCTTTGCCTCAAACGCCAGAAAAAGCCTGTTTTTTGGAAAGCCCGTTTCTGTTTTAGGATGAGCTGGGGGAAAGGAGGAGGCGAGATCCGCTGGGGCAAGACAGGTTTTAGGGGCCAGAAGAGGGGGGAGTGGCAGGTTATTCCAGGCAAGATATGGAGGGAAAGGGCATCACACCCTCAGGCTTGCATCTTTCCAGCCGCCCCTCCACCCCCCCTCAAAGGCCTCTGGAGCTGGCCCTGGCCGCTTTGCCACCTCTACTTTGGATCTGAAGAAATGTCTCCTTAGGAACCTCAGCCCCCTTCTCTCCTTTCCAAGGGCTTGACCCTTGGGAGTCCCATGGTTCGGTTCCCCCCCTCCCACCTTCCCAGACCTGGATCCTAGCTCCCTCCCTACAGGGGAGAGCTCACAGCTGGCAGTCCTAGCCCCTACCCAGGATTCCCTTCTCAGCCAACCCCCCCTTCCATCCTCAGTTTAGGTCTGCCTAAAATGGAGCCCAGGGGTGGGCCAGGGGAGGCCAAATAAAGGCCTCCAGTCTGTGGGCCTGCTCCTCGCCTCAGGCCTTCTTTCTTAGACCTTCCCGTCTCCCCTCACTGCCTCTCCCAGTCTCCCTCCGTTCCTCAGGCTGGCTTTGAGGCCCACCCCCATTTCCCATTCTTCAGCATGGGCTCCAACCTCCCCTCCCAACCCCCAGCCTCTAGCCCCTGTCCTTGTGACTCCAGCACCCAGGCTTCGAGCTAGGGATGCTTGCCCAGGCTGTTGCCTGCTTATTATTACAAGGGCAATTTCTTTAATCAAAACTCCCCAATTACCCATGGGCCCCTCTGATTAATATTCCATGATAACAGGAACAGGCCACATCTGGCTTCAGGAGTTGGAATTCTCCACTTTGGGAGTCAGTGATTGGTCTGCAGGAAGAATAATAAACTCCGTCCAGCCTCCCCCATCTCCCTCCCTTCCCACCAAGAGGCCCCCACCTCCTGAGCCTGTCTCCACCTATCACCCAGCTCCCTCTCCATCTTTGGGGTGTCTGGACTCAACCCCTCCTCTCATTTAAATTCAGAAGAGCAAACGGGCCCGAGCCCCTGCCACCACGTCAGACTCCTGAGCCCAGGGGTGATGCTGTCGGGGGGAGATGTCGGGGCGTGATGCTGTTGGGGCGTCAACACTGACTGCCTCCCGAGCCCTCATCCTTATTTGAACTCGAGGGCGTGCTCCGTGTTCGCCAGGCCTTTTGCAAACTCCCTCCAGTGAAGCAGGCACAAAGCATTTGGCAAGTACCCACTGTGTGGAGCCAGGCCCCAGGCAAGGCCCACGAAAAGGCCCCCCAAACTCCCTATTCTGGGGAGCTGACATTTGAATGGGAGACCTTGGTCTTTTCTCTAATCCACCTGGAGTCTGGTTTTATTCTGAGAATTTTCCCAGAATCACCTGGTTTGGCGGGCCTTCAGAGGCTGGCCGACCTTAGCGAGAAGTAGGTCCCCAAATACCCAGCTGGCCTCGCTGGAAGACCTCGAGCCAAGGGCCACTAAGCTCCACTCCAGGCGGTCTAGGGTACCTGGGAACCATGTTCAGCTCTAGCAAGTCGGTCCTGCCTTTTAGACCACACCCTCCCATTCCCTCTGTGTCCGGTCCTGACTTTGGGGGCCCAGAAGGTCAAGTGGGATCCCTTTCCCATACGATGGCCCTTTGGGCCTTTCAAGGCTGCTGCTACAGTCCCTTTGGGGCTGAATTTCGACCCGGTCCCTTCAATCCCCCTTTGTGGGTGTGTGTAAGGCCAGGCTCTCCGTAAACAGAGAAGATGTGGACAGAGCTGCTGGTCAACAAGTGCCGTGCTGTACCACTCCCTGCTGGCAAGGGCACGGGCCCAGAAAAGGCCTCTCCAAACCTCAAGTGGGACAGTTTTTGAATTGAAGTGTGGTTCTTTGGGGCCCCTTTAGCCATTAAGTACATCGAGCCCACCCACTGCACTAACCAGTCACGGTTTGGCTCCCAGCTGCTCTCATTCAGCGTGCTCTCTTTCTCTCTGTCTCTGTCTGTCTCCCTCGTACTTGGCTAATTTAGTGCTCACTACCCACTACTCCACTTCCGTTCCTTGAACACAGTTGGGGGGAGATGTAGGGGGCGATGGTGTGGGGCGATGCTGTCGGGCCCCTGCTTCTCAGCCTCCTTGGGCCGCTCTTTGCTCCTCTGTGGTTTCTAGATCGTCCCTGTGACTGACTCTTGAACTCCACAAAGAGAATGTCAGGTGAGTGAAACACCAGTTCTAGAACCTGAAGGATCTTAGGCCTTAGAGAGAAAGAAGATTGGTGGCCATCTAGTCCAGCCTCCTTATTGCACCAATGAGAGGGGAAGTGACTGTCCAAGGTCATAGGGCAGGTCTGTGAGTGAGAAGGAGCCTCTGGAGCCTTCAGGTTATAGGTTGGGAAAGTGAAACACAGAGCCAGGAATTCGTTAGTATCTGAACTCGGGGGGCAGAGGGGGGTAAACCAGGCTCCTCTGACCAGAAATCCACTGATCCTCCTGCTGCACCTAAATGTAGACTTTTCCTTCTGAGTAGCTTCCTTGTTCAGTAAGAGGCTGAGAATAGACTAGTAGACCATGAGGAGGAAGGACCACAGGGATGAAGGACCATGGGGATGGAGGACCATGGGCATGGAGGACAACAGAGATGGAGGGCCACAGGGACGGAGGACCACGGGCATGGAGGACAACAGAGATGGAGGGCCACAGGGATGGAGGACCACGGGCATGGAGGACCATGGGGAGGAAGGGTCATGGGCATGGAGGACCGTGGGGATGGAGAGCCATGGGCATGGAGGACCATAGGGATGGAGGATCATGGGCATGGAGGACCATGGGGATGGAGAGCCATGGGAATTGAGGACCATAGGAATGGAGGACCACAGGCATGGAGGACCACAGGCATGGTTTCACTCTCCTCCTGTTCCCACCTCACTCTGCTTTCCTCGGCTATGGTTCTCTGTGTTTCTGAAACTTGGAGCTGGTTGGGGATAGGTGTCATTTAAATTAAGTTAAATTTAAAATATTCTGAAGTTCTCAGCGATCCACGCTTCTTATGTCCACAAACTCCCTCAATGAAAATGGTTCCAGACCAATCTGTTTATTGGGTATCCTCCTGACAAGATTTGGAAGCCTCTATCTGTCGTTTGGAGATTGCTCATCTCTCAGTCCATGAGAGATTGTGAGCTTCTGTGTGTATAATCTTAGCTCCCCGGCTCATGCCACGGCAGGGATCTCTGGTAGCTTTTGCCCATCTTCTGCACGGTGATCAAGTCCGAGCCCCTTCGAGATAACCTGTCATTTCTGGTAGCGCTGAGCTGCTTCTGAATGGCCATCACCAACCCTTCCACCAGATTTTATTATCGGCCAAGGGCATGGGGGCGTCGCCCAGGGAAGGCCTTTGGATTCCTTTCCTGGATCTTGGCAGCCGTTTCTGGGGCTCCATCTGGAGGCTTGCCCCCTTTCTCAGACATCGGACCAGCTCAGTGGTGGTCCACTGGGGATGGAGGACCACAGCACCAGTCTTTAGAGTCATTCAGCGCCTGCCACTTGCTTTGTTCCAAATGTATTTCCATTGGGTTTGCCTTATAGATGCTATTATTGTTATTGTTGCTGTATTATTATTATGTATATATTATCCGATGCTCCTTTTTTTCCCTTTGATCTGATGATTTCCTGGGTGTTCTTGGGCTTCCCTGAGGCCAGTCTGAGTCCCAAGGGAGCAGCCAAGCCTGATCCTGAAGCTGTGGCTCACCCGGGCCTTCTCCCCACCAGGTCTCCTAGCCCAGGGGAAATGGAGGCCCCTCCCGGGAAGGAGAACCCAAAGAGCACTCTCCTTTTGGAGGAGCGAGTGTCCGATCTGGGCTGGGTGGGACATACGGACCGTCCCTGCGTAGACACCCGGGCACCTATGTGTGCAGGGGCCCCCCAGCTCCTTCCCCATTACTGAAGCCCCTGGGAGGGGAGCGGGGTGCAGTAGACCAGCGAGGGAAGGCCAGAGCCCCGGAGGATGTCCTCTTGGCAAAAAGGCACCGCTCACTTGGGACCAGAGAGCTAATGGGAATAATTACTGGTAATTCTGTCGATTTTGGTCCCTGACTGAGGTGAGATGGGGGCAGAGGAAGGGGACCGTGAGAGGGCTGGGAATGTCTGCCGGGTAAGTTCAGGAGAAACGGGAGGTGGGGGTGCTACGGAGGAAGCCACAGCGGGCTCAGAGATTTCCTTGGACAGATTTCTGGCAGGCAAGGGATGGGAGGGGGGCGTCTGCAGCTTTCCCTGGAGGCCGGTGGCGGACCGGGCCCCTCCGGGGAAGGCTAAAGCGGGCTCCTACTGTGCCGCCGCCTGTCTGGGTTCTCCTTGGGCTCCCTTTTGTCCAGGGGTTCTGTTTAAGTCCAACCCAGCTGACTTCCCTTCCCACTGTCCTTCCCTTCCCTTCATAGATTTGGGTGTAGGGAGGAGCCCAGAGTCCAGGCGCCTGGGAGTCCTCCCTGCCCGCTGACCCCGGCGGGGGCTCGGGACTCAAGGCCCTGATCCTGAGTGGAGGGAAAGGGCTCGAACCTAGATGGAGGGGAGCTGGGGGAGGGGAAGGAGCCAGGGAAGGAGGCCCCCTGGGGAGGGGGCTGCAAACCATTAGGGCAGGTTATCTTTCTGGCAAGGCTGACAGAAGGAGCGTCTGGAAGGAGTTAGCACTAGCAGCCCATGGGGGTGGGGGGAGAGGCCGGGATGGGGGGACGGGGCCCTGGGCTGCCTAATGAGTCCGGGCGAAGGGGATTCCCACGGAGCTCTGGGAGCGGGAGACGGGGCAGCCCCCCTCCCCTGGAGTGGTTGGTAGAGGACTCGGTGACAGGAGTGAATGCGATGGGCCTGGCCGGCCGGGGCACCCGGGGCTGGCGGGACCCCACTCCCGCCCCTCACCCCCCTCCCTCGGCCAGCCATCTGGCTCCCCGTAAGGATTCCCTCAGCTCAGACTGGGGCCTTCTTTCCTTCCCTTGCTGAAGGCTCTAGAGAAACGGGGGCCCCGGGCACTGAGGCACCCCCTGCACGAAGCCCAGGTCCCACCTCCTCCTGGGAGGGGGTCTTCGGCCGACTGCTGTGTCTTGTTGCTGGGGAGGGGCCCTGTTGCCTGCCCTGAGCCCTCCTAAGCCACCCCTGGGAAGCTTGGGAGGGGAAGAGATGGCCTGATGTCCCCACTGGAGATCTTTCTAGATGAAGATCCCTTTGGGCCACTCTCCAGTGTTCTTGACCGGGCTGTTGTCACGGTCCCCGGTGTCTCGGACCGCCAAAGCAAAGCCTTCCCTCTTCTGGGCTACTTTTCCTTAACTTTGCTCTCTGGCCACTCCCTCATTCAAGAACTTTTAGAGGCTCCCCTTGACCTCCCGAAGGGTGAGCTCTTTAAGCAGGCATTCATTCATTCAGTCCCTTTGGAAACAATGACTGAGCATTCACTCTCGTCTGCTGGGAGACTCTACCTCTCCCCGGACTCTTGGAGCTCCCAGGGTCCCGTGTGTGGCCAAATCTGCCCGGGAGAACAGGCTGGATTTTTCGAGAATGTGCTGAGGTGGGAAGCTTTTTTAGAGAAGGTTTGGCCCCTGGGAAGAAATTGGCACTTGACCTTGGGGAAAGGAGGAGGGTGGTGAGAGCTTGGGACGGGCCTACAAGGGAACCCCCCCACCCCGGCACACTCTCAGGGGCCACTGTAGAGGCCGTCCCAAGGTCTAGGGAGCTGGGGGAGGCAGGGCAAGGCACTGGGATGGCAGACAAGGCACTTTCCCTTGTGGAGCCTCTCTGCAGCTCTCTTGTCACATCTCCCTCCCAAATGAAGTCCCGTCAACAAGTGGGCGAGTGAGAATGATGCACTTCCCTGTGGTAAGGACCCCCCAGTGTGGCTTTGGGCCTAAAAGCCTTTCTGTTGCCTGGGGCGTCAACGTCTGGGCGGAGATGTGAAGGGAGGCCAAGAGGAGGCTCTGAGCCTGGAGGGCTCAGGCCGTGGGACGCCGTGGGGATGAGGGGGCTTGTTTGGCCACAGCCAGGAGGCCGGGGACCCCGGACAGAAGAGGACGTGGTAGGATGTGGGGCATAAAGAGACTGGAAAGGGGGGAAGGGGGAGCCATGAAGGCTTTGGACACCAAAGAGAGTGTTTGCTCCCGGAGGTACTGGGAGCCACTGGGGATTTGCTGAGCAGGGAGGTGGGAGGGTAAAATGGCCAGGCCTGTGCTTTAAGAAAATCACTGGCTGCCCACTGGATTGGATGGGGCAGATGGGAGCCAGGGCCACCTGATAGAGAAAATCACCTAGGACTAGGTTTGGCGAGCAGGAATAAGGAGCCACAAAAAAGGAACGGTGAAGAGGAGAGGCAATCCCGAAGGAGAGGATGGTCATCGGTGGGCATCGAGAAGGGCGAGGGTCGAGAAAAGCCCATCCGATTCATTGCAAAGAAGGGGTCGCTGGGCAAGCGGGGAGGGGGAGGCTGAGGGGATGGAGCTGTTGGCCACTGGCCTGCAGAATGAAGAGGGGAGGGAGGGAAAAGGAAGTACAAGAGGCAACTTGGTCCAGGAGTTTCGTCAGAGAGGGGAGGAGAGGAGAGCGGAGCTGGTGGGGACGACTGGAGCGAGGCGGGGCTTTTTGAGGGTGGGGGAGAAACGGGAGAAACGGGCTGCTTTGTGGGCAGTGAGGATGGGGCCGGTGAGATGGAGAGACCGAGAGGGGGAGGAGAACAGAGGCAGTGACCCGAAGAAGGTGCTGCTGGCCTGTTGCCCTGGAAAAAGCCTGAGGAGGATGGGTACCACAATGGGCCCGGGGGATGTTAGGACGCTACAGTGAGTCCTGAGGCAGAAGGTGTCCAGGGCCCTCAGCATGCATTGCTCTCAAGAGACCCCCCTTCTGATTTTCCCCCAAATGTGAGCTCCAGGGTCCTCCATCTGGAGACAGCCATAGGGAAACCTGGAAAGGAGACCTCTGGGAGGGCTTGGGTGGGGAAGGGTGGGGGGCCATCCATTCCCCATGCGTATCTTCCTCTGACCTCCAGGGCAGGCAAAAGGGGTTCTGGCTTTGGGGGAGCCCCCAAAGAGCAAAAGAGCCTACTGGACTTTCTTTCTATCCCCAGCACATAGTAGGGCTTTCCCAAAGACTTCTGGACTCATCTGCAGGAGTCAAGGATGGGACTTGGAAACTGTGGTGCTCCAGAATTCTCCCTGCCGGGGTGCTCCTGCTGCCCCCGACTCATAGGGAAGTGTGTTTCGGCTCATGCCGGGGGGCACTTTTTTGGGAGTGATGGAGGGGCGCCCGCTGACCGAGGCCTCAGTTGTTTGTGCCGTTAATTGCTAGATGACCGCTATTCCTTCCTGCCCTTTCCCTCCCCTTCCTCTCCCCCTCCCCCCCCCCCCCCCCATCAAACTCCACTACTTGCAATTCCACCATCATGACTTCATCCTTAGGGCTGGAGTTCCTTCTCTCTACAGTAGCCAGTTGGATTGCACACCTTGCCCCCCCAGTCAGCTAACAGACCCCCCCTCACCCTCCCGTGGACAAGCCTTATCAGCTAAGCCCTTCCTCTGCCTGACTGGCAGCCAGCTGAGAGCGCGCCCTACGAGGTCAGGCGGGCGGGCCGGGGGACGTCAGGTAGCCCGCATGCAGGGGGCAGGGGGCCCCGAGCTGTCCCAGAAGCTCCCTTCTGCATCTGCCGAGCGACCTTGGCCACCTTTAGGGTCGGGGAGCTCACTGGAACTAGCACCTCGGGCTCTCGTTAGGGTGAAGGCCACAGGTTAAAGTCGGTCCCGCATCCAGAGCCAGTGGGGGCCTTCCCTTTTCCGGTGAGGAGATTCCGACCCCGGGAGGGGGAGTGACTTGGCCGGGAAGACGCAGGCGGCTGGGACAGAGCCAGGGTTCGGCCCGAGGCCCCCTGGCTGCACCATATGAGAAATGACAAATGAAGGAGCCGGTCCTTGGCGCCATTTTCGGCCTCTTCCTTCCCCGACATTTCTAGCTCATCTTTGAATGGGCTCCATTTGGATTTCCCTATTCAGGGGAAGTTCACCCCTGCCGTTACCCTGCTGGCTGAGAGGACCCCCTCCTCCCCGTCCCGGCCGGGGCCCCGTTTCCGAAGGGCACATGGAGCCACGATCTCCTTCGTGGGATCTCGGGGATGGGGAACTCGGAGAGGGAGGGAAGGAGGCTCAGTCATTATTCCAGTTCTGGAAATGAATTTAAAAAGGTGCACAGACGGACGGTGACTGGTCAGGTCATGCGGCTGCAGCGAGCAAGAGCCAGCCTTTAAACCCGCTTCCACTCACTGCGCCAGGCAGCCGTACCCTTGGGACCAATGGGTTAGAACCGGGTCTGCCCTCAACCTGCCCCTTTCCCGGCACCGCTGCGGAGGTACCTGACTACACGGCCTCGCTGCAAGGGGTCCGGCTGGGCCGCGTGGTTGCTACCCAGGCCTTGGCCTGCTGGGTTTGCAAAGTACTTTTTCCCCCTGAGGCAATTGGGGTTAAGCGACTGGCCCAGGGTGACACAGCTGGGAAGTGTTAAGTGTCTGAGGTGGGATTTGAACTCGGGTCCTCCTGATTTCAGGGCGGGTGCTCTACCAAAGGACTTTCTTCTTGACAACTCCTAAAGAAGGCAGTGCCAGCTGCCGAAGGCGGAGTTGGGTATCCGGGAAGACCCGCAATTCAAATCCGCTCTCGGATCCTGAAATGCTGCGGGGGCTGGGAAAACCGCGGGCTTTTCCTCAACTACAACACCAGGAAGTTGGACTCAGTGACCCCTAAGGCTCTTTCCAGCTCCAGGTTTGAGGCCCTAGAAAAAAGTGACGGGCCCTGTGTGGCAAGCTCGGAACCGGAAGCCGAACTTTGGCCTCCTGAGGGGTTAAGGTCGGGGTTACTGCTTTCCCTGTCCCCCTCCCCCGCCCTCTTGGCGCAGTCATAAGATGGAGTGTTCACTAGGTCCCTCCACTGAAGCAGATCGCCGCTTCTCTCTTTCCTTTTCTGCTTTTCCCGCTCCATGTCTGGGCCCTCCTCCCCTCAGGCTCCCCGGCTCCAGAACAAACGGCCCCCGCTGGCGCCCCAAAGGGGTTGTCTGGGCCGACTGGGAGCCGTCTGGCTGAGCCTCAGTCTCCCCGGCTGGGCAAGGGGGCCGCGCCGGCCCCTCTCCTCCCCCGCCGAGGCTGTCAGGGCTGATCAAAGGCGAGTGCGCACATACTTGTGCCCGCCGCTGGCTTCTTTCATGTCTGCTCCTTTCTCTCCCCCTCCCTCCTTTCACTTTCTCCTGCCCCTCCAGCCTTTTCCCCAGTCTCTCAGCATCCCCTCCCCTCCCCCCACCGCCCCTGCCTGCCGGCCCCCAGGGTGAAGTTCCCAGCCCCCGGGCCTCGAGCCTCGGCTCTCCCCTCCCCGCCTCCCTCCCAGCCAGAGCAGGCCCCTCCCCGGCCCGCCGTGCCCTGCCTCCCCGGGGCCCCACTCGGAGCTTCTGGCTGCCCGGTGTGGGGCTTTCCCCGGCCCTCCCACGGGGATGACTGCTCATTAACTAGGATCTGAGGCTAAGGAAGGGAGCCAGGTGGGCTGAGGATGGCTGGGATCCCCGGGAAGGGAGGAGCCTGACCTGGAACGGAGGGCTGGGGGTGGGGGGAAGGAGGGAGCCCCGGAGACTTCTGGGCTGGCCCGAGAGCGGCTCACGGCAGAGAATGGCAGCCCGGCCACCTTCCCCTGCTCCTCCCTCCCAGTCTCCATTGGGATGGTTCTAGGTCCCAGTGGCTGGGGTGGGGGAAGGGAGAGCCAGGGTCTCTTGGGGAGGAGGCGGCCCGAGAGCTTTCTGGAGAGCTCTCCTACTGGCGCAAATCTTACCCCCCCCCCACGGGGATTCCCCCTCAGCCGGTCGCCGGCCTGTGGAGCTCGCCTCGCAGTAGAGGGACGGAGGCCCTTGGGAGGCCCGTTTCTCCCTAACTCCGTGCTCCCGGGCCCCATCTTGCAGGCTTGCCCCCATCCCTCCCCAAGTCCCCCCTAGAAGAGCAGTTGCTATTTCCCGAGAAGGCCAAAGGCCTCTCTGCGCAAAGCCTGGCTTGAGGCCTGGGGGGGCAGGGGCAGTTGCCACCCCCACCCCCACCCCCAACGCATTCTCCTATGGAACCTCTGTCCCCAGCCTCCAGCCGCAACCTTCCGGCCTGGCCTTTGCCAGCAGCGGGTGAGAGCAGTCCAGACTGGGGAGAACCCGGATTGCCCTGGCCAAGGTGACAACCGTCCGAGGGGCGGTGACCACGGAGGGATGGGGCGCTATCTTGTTTTTGATTCACGTCTCCATAGTCGATGCCAGAACCACCCTGCCTTCCAGGGAACTGAGGCTTATGGGTATTTTCCCAGAACCACCAAATGGGAGAAGTGGAAGGGACTTAGGAGGAGATCATGGCTTTATTCATTCAACCTGCCAGGGAGCCCCGCTTGGATAGACCTGCCAAGGGCTGGCCGGCTTCTATTTGGAGATCCATCGTGAGGGGTCCAAGCATGGGGGAAGATACTAGTTCTGTGACCCGGCAGCCTTTGCAACCAATGGAGCTCTCCCGCTCCCTAGATACTGAATTTGGGGAGTCTCTGGGCCTCTCAGAACCCAAGTTTCTGCCACTTTTCAGATGAATGGTCTACATGAGCTGGTCTCCAAGGTTCTCAGAAGCCCCAAATCCTCCCAGAGTTAGGATGTGGACAGATTGGCTGACCTTGGCCAATGGCCTACGCTGCCTCGTGCTCCCCTGTAAAATGAGAGAAGAAAGAACCCGAGGCTTCATGTAGTCCAAGCCCCTCAATTTCCAAAGGAGGGAACCGAGCCCTCGAGAGACAATGTCATTTGTTGAGACGGCCGGCGGCAGGGCTGGGGTTTGAAGTCAGGGCCTCCGATGCTCTTTACCACCGGCCCACAATTCGTTCTTTTACGATCTTCACGCCACCTGTAGAAACTTCAGTAGAGTTGGTCCAAAGATAGAAGGCCGGAGATGGTCAGAGGCCCCTGGCCAGCTTCACGGTCAGTGTGCTCGCCGCTTGTCAACTCAGACCTTGGACTAGATGATCTCGGGGTCCTTCCGGTTCTAAATCCTCTGACCCCGAGGCCCACGGGATCTGCTGAGGATGTCTCAAAGCCCATTGGCAGCCAGGGCAGGGAAGCTGGCTTTCCAGAAAATCGTCCCAGAAAGGAGAGCCGGGACCTCCACACAGCCCGCTTGTCGTTTTGTGTACAGATGAAAAGGAAGAATCGGTAAGTTCTCGGCAGTGTGGTCCGGCAGGCCCAGCCGTGGACCTCTGGACCTGGGAGCTGTCCCCTGGGCAGCCCGAGCCACCTGCCCTGGGGAGGTCCTTGCCATGACCAGCGTCCTGGAGCCAGAGTGCTCGCCGACCAGAAGGGACAGATGGAAAGAGAGGTCGGAGAAGGGCAAGAGGGGAAGAAGCAAATTAAGAGGGCTGGGGAGGAGGGAATAGGGTTGGGGGACTGGGGGGATGTTGGGGAACAGAGCTGGGAGGATACTAAGAGCTAGCATAGGGGAAACACTGCAGAAAGGCCACAGGAGAGAGGGAAAGCCCACTGAGGGTGGAGAGAACTCTGGGGGTGATGCTGTGTGGGGGATGAGGCAGAGATGAAGGGAATGCTGGGGGATTTCTAGTTCTGCCCTTAAGTTCTTCTGTCACTTTGGGCAAATCTCTCCCACTCCTTGGTCCTCAGTTTCCTCCTCCGTAGAATGGGGAGCATGGTCCTGAGGTGACTTTGAAGGGCAGCCTAACAGCTCCAAGAGAGGGCAAGGGAAACCGGGTTCCCGGAGGGATGAGCAGGAAAGCGGGGAGAGATTTGGAAGAGATCTGGGAGCTTTGGACAGAAACCACCCGAAACCCTTAGTAAGAGACCAGTTCATGTGTCTTCCTTGGTGTTCCGGGTGTGCCTGGGTGTGGTAGGAGGCTCAGTATGTGGCCCCGAGGCTTAGCCAGTCCTGCGCCCCACCCTCATCATTTGGAAGATCCTAGGGAGAGAGTCCATTCTTTCAGTCCCAGAGCTGGTGCCCTTCACTCCCCTCTGGCCTCCTCCCTTCCCACTCCTCAGCTCTTTCTTGGTCCATCTTTCCTTGACCTACTCAGCAATTCCCCTTTCTTTGGGTGAGAGTCATGGTAGAGGAAGGCTCCCGAAGAGTGCTAGGATCTTGCCAAAGGTCAAGGGAAACCTTTGAGAGGCTCCCGCCTCCTCCTTCTCCCCATCCATCCCTCTGTCCTTGTGTGGGGGAGCCTCCGAGTCTTGCATTTTGTACTCCTTGGAGCAGGAGCTATCTTGTTTGTGTGCCCTGGGAAGGATGGAGGTGTTTACACTTAGGAAGGTCTAAACCGCTTTGACAGCCGCTTACTACCTACCTTAGTGAATAAAGGTTCATCAGGAAGGGTAGCTGGACCAAAAGCCACTTCCTCCCTCACACACCTGCTGGCTCAGGGGGCTTCCTGATTGGCCGAGAGTATTTGGTAGTCCCGGAACTGAAGCCGGGTGCTAGACTTGCTTGCGGAAGCGGCTCCGGGAGGAGGTGGGCTACAAGACAATTGCATAGTTGGGATCTAGTGGGGAGCCTGGAGCTAAGACCCCCCAGCCCAGCTCAGAGCCATACTTTGGTCAGAGATAGCAGGCTCCTGTGTCTTACAAGAAAAAGGAGCCCTGGCTGGCCAGAAGGACTCCCGAGTTCCACCTTCTGCCTCGGGATGAGTCCTCACTCCTCGTACACCTGAGACTGACCAGAAAACCCAGGACACACATCCCACCCTCCTTGCCTTTCCCGCTTGGCTAGGGATCCCCAGTCACAGCCGTCTGGGGGCAGACTGCTGGGCTGTCCCTGTCCGAGATGAGCAGGGACCTCTAAGATTGAATCCACCCGGTGTGACCCTGGCAAGTCACTTAACCCTAATTGCCAAAGGGGAGGAAAAATTGACTCCACCTTGGCCAGCTCCCCCCCCGCCCCGGGGTTACCCAGAGTGCCCTAAGGGCAGGGAACCAGCAAGGATTCAATTTTAAGACTATACCATAATGAATCCAGCCTATGTATTTGGCCATTTCCGAGAAAGGGGATCCCAGTGGAGAACCCAGACGCTCGTCGGTAGAAGCGTGTGGGAGAGATCAGAGAAAAGTGTTTGACTTCCCCTCCTTTCAGCAACCTCCCACTCTGATGGGGAAGAGTCTGCATGAGTGTACACAAATGTACAGAGAAGTCCCAAATGGGAAGAAAAATGGGCAACTGGGGGGTGAGGATTGTTTGCAGCAACTTTCTCAATGAAGGTTTCAATTCTCAAAGAAATTAGGGTTTCTTCCCTAACGTGAAGCCATCAAACGAAATTCATAAAAATGAGAGCCATTCCCCACTTGATAAATGGTTAAAGGACATGAACAGGCAGGTTTTGGAAGAAGGAATCAAATCAAGGCTGTCTAGTCATGAAAACAAATGTTCCGAATCACTATTTTTCCTCCTGAGGCAATTGGGGTTAAATGACTTGGTGGAGGGTCACACAGCCAGGAAATGTTAAGTGTCTGAGGTCACATTTGAACTCAGGTCCTCCTACTTCAGGGCTTCTGAATCATTGTTGATTAAACAAATGCTAATGAAAAGAACAGAGGTACCATCTCACACCTCTCAGAACGGTCAACATGACAGAAAAGGAAAATGATAAACGTTGGAGAGGAGGTGGGAAAACTGGGACACTAATGCATTGTTGGTGGAGTTGGGAAGTAGCCTAACCTTTGGGGAAAATAATTTGCAATTATGCCCCAAAGGCAGGCAAATTGAGCACAGCCTTTGATCCAGCAACAATCACTCCCAGGTCTGTATCCGATTGCCAAAGGGGAGATTAGCAAAAGGGGAAAAGGCCCTACTGCACAAAAAGGATTACAGCAGATCTTTTTGCAGTGGCAAAGAATTGGAAATCGAGGGGGTGCTCCTCCATGGGAGAATGACTGAATAAGTTGTGGTATAAGATTGGGATACAACACTGTTGTGCTGTAAGAAATGATGAACAAAAAATAATAATAATAAAAAACAAGCAAAAAATAATTTACAAAAAGAAATGACGAACAGTTGGAAATTGGAAAAACTAGTCAGTCTTACCTGAACTGATGCAGTAAAGGGAGCAGAATCAGGAGAACATGGTACACAGCAACAGCAAGATTGGGTCATGATCTATTGGGGGATGGGGGAACGACTAAATAGTGCAACAGATAGAGCCCTGGTCCTGGAGTAAGAAGGACGTGAGATCCAATCCAGACTCAAATCCAGAGATCATTGGGAACTCAACATTTTGGTGGAAAAAAAAGATTGTTAAAATGTCTTACCTGGAACCGGAAGATATGTAGCAAAATAAATCATTTCTTTGAAATACAAGGGAAAAACGCAGGGAGCGTTAGCAGGTGCGGGGAGAAGAGTATCAGGAATGGATGGACAAGGGAGGGATTCTGGGAGATGGAGGTGAAGAGCAAAGATAAAGGGGCGAGAGGTGTGTACGGAGAAAGCTGGGCTCACTTGGGTTGGATTTCAGAGTGGAGGAGGAGGATTCGTGTCCAAGAGGACTGAAAAGATGGGTTGCAGCCATGTTGGGAAGGGCTTTAAAGGCCAAATGGGAGTTTTGATTTGGTTCCAGAAGTAGTAGGGAGACAATGGAGTTCACTGAGTAGAGAGACGACATCAGATCTGGGTTTTAAGAAAATGGCTTTGCTGGGTAGCATAAACTGTCTGGGTGAGCCAGGGTGCTGAGACCCATTGGGAGGCTGGTGCAATGATCCGGGTAACAGGAGGCTGTGGGTCCCAGCTAGCCTGCAAGCACCTGTCCCGACTAGTGCGGCAGCCCCTGGGCCCTCCCTCCTGAGGAACACCCAGCCAGCTGCTGGGGGTGGGTGAGAGGGGATGGGTTAAGCTGAGGATTAGTGGGGGGGGGGGGGGTCGGCGTGTGCTGGGAGCTACAGAAGCTCTAGTGGCTTAATCGGATTACAGGAACCCGGCCCCTGGGAGAGGAGGAGAAGGGAGCCTGGCCTGGGTCTGGGTGCCCGGCCCCACGCAGGTACAGGGTGGGGAAGGCAGAGGGAAGGGCTATGTCCACCCGGGAGAGTGGACAGACCGCTCTGGAAGGGCCGCGGCCCTCCCACCCCAGCACACATCCACTCCCGCCCTTTGGGGGGGCCACTGAGGCGTTCCTACCTCACCCGTGGCTCCCCCACAGAGGGAAGGAGAGCCAGGTTTTCAGCGGGTTCAGGTGTTTCCCCGCCCTCTCCTCTCCCTGCCCCAGGGGACAAGGTTCCCCTTTGTCTCACCCTGGGTGGGCCAGGCTTGTCCAGACACTGGGGATGGATGGAAGGGGCTGGCCGGGGGAGGAAAGGGAAAAAGAGAAAAGGAAGGAGGAGAGGACAAGAAGGAGAGGACTGAAACGAGAGGGAAGAGGGAGAAGAGTGCAAGGAAGCAAAAAGAAGGGACGGGGAGGGAGGGAAGAGGTAGAAAAGGGAGAGGAAGAAGAGAAGGGGAGCACTGGCCCCAGGCCCGAGCCACTGGCCAGAGATTGGCCGACCAAGCCAAGATTATTTAGTTTAGGGACTACCCCCTGTCCAGACTGACCCCCTGGGCATATCTGGCAGCTCCAGGGAGGGAAGGAAGACAGTTGGGCAAGGTCTGTAGAGCTGAAAGCCCTCCTCTGTCACCCCCTTCCCCTAATTGGGGTGAGATTTCCAGATCTCTGAGTGGAAGAAGCTGCTTCCCCCCCCCCCATTGATAAGGGGGCACCATCTCTGTTGGGGGGCTGGCAGGTCCCTACCACTTTTCTCCATCTCAGCTTGGGAGGGGGGTGGGATGGAGAGTTTTGGAGGAGCAGAGTGGACAGGAGCTGAAGGAACACCCTAAGTGCCATTAAGAACTGGGAGCTGGGGTTCATCAGAGGCGTCGTTCTCAGGTGGCGCAGGTTCCGGATGATGGAGCTGCTTCCTGGAGTCCAGTCTTACTACACTCTATCCCCAACCCTGGAACCCCAAAAGTAATTTTTTTTTTTTTTTTTTTTTTTTTTTTTTTTTTTTTTTTTTTTTTTTTTTTTTTTTTTTTGCTGAGGCAATTGGGACTAAATGACTTGCCCAGGGTCACACAGCTAGGACGTGTTAGGTGTCTGAGGTCACATTTGAACTCAGGTCCTCCTGATTTCAGGACTGGTGCTCTATGCACTGCGCCACCTAGTTGTCCCCCAGAAGTCATTTCTGAAGCTTTCAACTTATCAGTGGCTACTTCAATGCTTCCACCTCCTTGTTTTGTAGGCCCCCAAATATTGGGAATTCAGGATGAGTCAGGAGCTCCAAGGGGCTGAGGACTCTCAGGTTTCCCATGTGGGTGGGCAGGTGGGGGCAGTTCCGGTCTGCGGGCTCCTCCTCTGGCACCACATCCCCTCGGACACTCTTTTCCTATAACCTTTGTGACAACGTTCTCTTGGTTCTCCTCCCTCCCTGACTGCTCCTTCTTAGTCTTGGTCAGATCTTCACCTTCCTCACACCACGGGAGTGGGACTGTCCTCAGGGCTCCGGCCTGGACCCCCAGCGTTGCTCTTTCTCCATAGGGTGTTCTCTCGGTGATTTTATCCATTCCCAGGAACCGAGTTAGCATCCCACGTGGACCTCGGCAAGTCCCCGCCATTGGCTGTTCCGTGCTCTCGCCGGCCTGCCCGCCGGACACCTCGGCCTGGATGTCTTGGAGGCATCTGGAGCCTAACGAGATCCGAGGGCAAAAATGGAACTCCTCCCCTTCCCCCAGCCTCCTGAGGCCCCATTTCTGTTTCTGGCAGCATGGTCCTCCCTCTCCCTCCTGTTTGGAACTTGGCTTGGACCTAGCTGCTTCCCTCCCCCTTACCCTCAACTCCCCTCGAAAATCCATCTATAAACCAGAGTGGGGAATGGAACATCTTCCTAGAAAGAGTGAGGGCTACATGGGACGTGGCCCATTGGGTTGCCGGAGCCCAGGGTGCTGTTTTTAACAGGGGGCGCCACGCTGACTACGTAAGAGCTCCAAACTACACGTAATGAAATGCTCTCGAAATTAGAGACTGTGTGGCAACGGGAGGGGGGCGGTGTACCCACAGTGAGCTGTGATGCCCCGACCCAGTGGTCCAATTACAAAGGAGGGGGTGGAGGAAGAGGAAGAGGAGAAAGAAGAGGAGGAGGAGATAAAGAAGGAGGAAGACAAGGAGAAAAAGAAGGAGGAAATGGATGAAGAAAAAGAGGAGGAGATGAAGGAGGAGGAGCAAGAGGAAGAAATTAAGAAGAGGAGGACATGAGGGAGGAGGAAGAAGAGCAGGAGATGGGGAGGAGGAGGAAGAGAAAGAGATGGAGAAAGAGGAAGAAGAGGAGGAGGAAGAAGAGGAGGAGATAAAGGAAGGGAAAGATGAAGGAGGAGGAGGAGGCAGAGGAGGAGGAAATTAAGGATGAAGAGGAGGAAGAAGAGGAGAGGAAAAACAGGAGATGAAGGAGCAGAAGGAGGAAGAGGAAGAAGAAGAGAAGAATGAGGAGGAGATGGAGGAGGCGGGAGAAAGAGGAGATGGAGGAAGAGGAAGAGGACAAGATGAAGGAGGAAGAGGAGGAGAAGGAGATTATGATTCATATTCGTGTAGTGTTCTTACAAATGTTTTAGGGCCACCTTTTTTTTTTCAGATCCATCTTTTTAAGTGCCAGTATTGTGCTGGGGAGTCTAAATGGCATCAAGTCATGGGACCTAACAGTCCCAGGAGAATGCCGGTCATTGGTGCCCCGGTGTGGGGTGGAAAGGGGGAGGCAGGCCCTCCCGATGCTCCATGGGATGCATCACTTGGGATACACATGACCAGAGTCGGAGGGTTTTCTGAGCCACAGTTCAAAGGGAAGGGTAACAGGGTGCTATAAGCCAACACGCAACGTGCTATCATGAGACAACCTGTGGAATGGGCAGAGAACTAAAAGCTGTGGTCAGGCACAGCCCAGGGTGAGTGTGGGGGCGGGAGGGAGGGGAGTTAGTACTGGCCACATCATAGGATCAGGGACTTCAGCAGGATGTGCCCCGGGTTTAGCCTCTCATTTTATAGGGAAGGACACAGAAAGTCAGGGAGGGGAGGAGCAAGCCTCTAGTCACGCTTAGGAAATGGCAGAGGCTGCCTTTAAATCCAGGTCCGTTGTGTTGGACAAGGGCCCGCTGTGGCTTTGAAGTAGCTCGTTTTATTAGAGTTTGCAAAATGCTTCTCTTATTCCTATGAGGTAAGTGGTCTTCTCCCAACTTTACAGAATAGGAAACTGAGGCTGAGAGAGTGAGATTAACTCAGATCAAATCGCTGCTAGGGATCGTGGGGAAGCCAGGACTGCACCTCCGACATTCACGTCCACTGAACATTTGCCCCTGAGTCTGGGATCCGGCCGGCGGAGCCCAGCTTGCGGGAGGTATCCCGGGGGAGACCCCCCGGGAACCCAAATCCAGCAGCCCCCCGACCACAGGTAGACACCCTTCCCGGAGACGGGTGAAAACATCTCGGGGCCAGGTAGCCAGCCACAGGGCGCTGAGGGGGCAGTGATGCCAGACCCATGATATCTCTCTGGGAGGGGGCGGCTAGGCAAGGGTGAGGATTCTGGGTCCGGAGAAAATAGCCGGAGGCCACCTAGGATGACGGTTCTGTGTTTGGGCTCCTCTCCCGGTGCTCCCCTCAGCTCCTCCCCTCGAACTCCACTATTTAATATGCGGTGGGACAATTAGTCCAGTGTTGGGGGCCGTGGGAGGGCCAAGTGGGCAGAGGAGAAGTGAGGGCTGAGAGGGCTCTGGCCCTTGGGGGCGGGGAGGGGAAGAGGTCCCTCCTGCACCCTTTGGAGAGCTTGGCTAGCTGATGATTCCCAGCACTACAGCCTGAAGCAAGACTTGGCAAGAGGAGACAGGTCTGGGGGTGGCGGGAAGGTAGGGAGAGGTGGGGGGAAGATAGGGAGAGCAGGAGGGGAGGTAGGGAAGGCTGGGGGGCAGGGAGGGAGGGGCGGCTTCAGGTTTTAAGCGTTTCTTTTCTTCACTGGCTTCTGACTATTGCTGCAGGCTCTGCACTTGGAAGGGAGGGGGGGAGCCCCGCCCTCGTGCAGGGGCCTGCCAGGGTCCCTGCCCCCCTCTGGGCCCTGGGTGAAGCTCATTAGCTCCAAGGAGAAGCCCTCGGCCTTCCCCTCCCCAAAGCTTGTCACACAATTAGCTGCCATCTACCCGCAAGTTACTGTGTAATTAGGTGTTGGGGGGAGCGGGGTGGGAAGCGGAGGGTGGGTGCTGGGCCAGGCCATTAGCCTGCCCTGCCTGCAGCTCTCTCTTAGGGCCATTAGCAGGCCTGCTGTCACTGGGAAACGTGGGGGTGGGGGGTGGGAAACTCCTTGGCCAAGGCCACCAAGGCATCTGCATGACAATGTCCACATTGCGGCTCGGTGGGCTGCGCTCCTCCAGAAGGGCAGCTGGTGCTATTGTGTGCCAGAGAACGGGCACCCAGTCCCCCAGCTCCCCAGGCCGAGCCGGCCGCTTCCTGAGTCTCCTCGGCCCAGCGGCCTTCTGAGTTTGGCTGACTTATTCCGGCGCTCCGGGGACCAGGCCCTCTCTGACAGGCTGCAGAGTCGATGCTTGGCTCTCATTTGCCCTTCGGTCTCCCTCTGGGAGAGGATGCTGGAACATGCAAGTGGATTGGATTGACGTGAGGAAGTCCGGGCGAGGTTCCACGCCTAACTTTCCCCACTGGAGCCATTGGGGTCCGATGGCCAGAGAGAGACCGGGATGCCAGGAGGTGGCCTCGGATGCGGGGGGAAGCCTTGGCCTTTTTAAGCAAAGGTTCTCAACAAGTCATATTTGTGGGAGGGGCCTCTTGGTGGCTTTCTGGGAGGGATCTTTTCTCCAATCCTAATTAGACTTACCAAGAGTCTCTGCCCACCAGCTTCTGTCCCCTTTGGGGACCTTGGCCAACCAGCACAAGGCTCTGAGAGCCAGGCTGCTCATTTGAAAAATGAGGGACTTGGCTTAGATGGTTCCCCAAAGGCCCCTCTGCTGCCACCATCCTCTGTCCTTGGTCCTGGGGGCTCTCTCGGCCCAGGCCAGCTCCGTTCTAAGGCCCCTTCTACGGCCCGAGAGCCCTCCTTTCCATGTTCCTCTCTCAGATCCGCTGAGCTGTACTCTGCAATCCCCTCCAAGTTCAGGCAGCCACTTTTCTCTGGGTCTTCCTAGCTTGGATGTTTCCAGGTTGCCACGAGCTCCAACGTTCCAGGGGGCAGGATGCTCCGGGGGCCATTCTGCTTACCAGGATCCCCCCCACCTCACCCTGGCCTACAATCCTGGCCATCGATGCCAACTGGCTCCAAATGTGAGTCCCCGTGTATCCATCAATGATTTCGCAGGGGGTTGGCGTTCACTCCAGCGCAACAGTGAGGGCTCACGGGACTGGCCAGGAAGCAGCTCTAATCGTCAGAGCATTTACAAACCCACCTTTTCTCTTTTTTTTTTCCCCTCCTCATTCCCAGTTCTGCCCTCAGCCAAGAAGTTCTCATCCACTTGACCTGTTTGCTGGTAGCTGTTGGGTCTCCCTCCAGGTCTTCCCATTGGGACCTCTACCACCCACTCTGGATGCTCTCTGAAAATGGGATGCCCAGAACAGAATATATCTCCTTAGATGGGACGGGACCCAGGATCCTTTTGATGCAGCCTAAAAGTATTCATTTGGGAAATTGATTTTTTGTACCCACATCTAAGACTTTACATTTCCCTTCCCTGTTTCCATGTGTAGGAGCTTGCCTTTGATTCACATAAGCTCACAAGTCTTTGCTAGTCTCTGTCTCTCTAGGTCTTTGTCTCTCATCCAGGGCAAGAGTTTTTCTGAGGCTCAGGGATTGGCTTCCCATTATTGGGAAAGTTTTACCTCGGTCCTTCCTTCTTTGTGGACTCAAGAAGCAAGGGATCCTTGTTCTGTGTTGGGATGCGCCGGTTTGAACCACAGCTTAGACTTTATGGAACTGGGGGCTGGACACAGGACTTTTAATGGGCAAAGCTGGAACCTTGTGCAGAAATCATTTTTCCAGACCAGAATGCTCTCTGCCCTCACTGGTTACAAGGCGCCCCTTCCTGTAAGAGTCTGCACCTTGATGGCGTGTGCTGGCATGTGCCGGCCCGTCACATGGCCTGCTGGGAAGAGGGCTGGAGGCAGTTTCAGACCCGAGTGGCCAAGTCACCCCCGCTTTGGGCTTACTTTTCTCTCAGGAGTCTTTGAGTGGGAAGGGAGCCTTTAGAGATCCTGTGTCTCTCCCAGCCTTCTCCTGGGCTAAATGAGGTGATTTGTGGAGACTGGGGGGGGGGTGAACCTGGATCTTGGAACAGGGTGAACTCCTGAGGCCTGCAAGTTCCAGCATTTCCCTAGGGAAAGGAGCCGGGCCTCCCACGTGAGTGCCCCCCTCTCCCTGGCTGCTTCCCTCCTCCCATGGCCTGGCCACCTTGTGGCTCCCTGGGAGCCCCCCTGGGCCCTCCCCACCCCCATTCTCTGCTGTCCTTACAATCCCTCCCTCCCCTTTGCAGGGCTAGTGACAAGTGTGCCCGGCTTAATTGGTGGGCATGAAAGGCAGCACTGACACTAATTGGCTGCATTTGGCATGCGGGCCCCCGGGCCTCCCCCTTTTCTTCCTCCAAACCCTCCCACCCCCTTTCCAGGAACCTTATCAATCTGACCACGGGGACCCTGGCTTCCCTGGCCCCTGCCAATTAGTCCTGTTCGTTGCTTTTTCTTTCCTTGATGAGGCTTAGTTGGGATTTATCACACTCTGGGAGGGGGAGGGGATGGGGGGCCTCTCTTGCAGAGGGGGAGCTGTCCAGGGAGGATGGAGGGAGGAGGCTGAGGACTGGGGACAGTGTGGCCCAAACCCACTTACATTGAGCTCCTCTGGCTGGTGGAAGGGCCGGGGTTCAGGATGTTCTGGGGGAGCTCCGGATGGTGGGTGAGAAATCTGTCCATGCCTTCCCTTCCTCTCCCTTCCCACCGCCCCCCTCTCCTTTCCATCCCTTCCCCTTCCTCCTCCTCCCCTTTGTGAACCTGGAGGAAAGTTGTACAAAGTGGAGGACAGTCCCGCTCCTGCTGTCTGCGGCTGGATTGGGGGCAAGGGGATCGCAGACGAGAGCCAGAAGGGGTCACGGCGTCCAGAGTCGAGCCTCTCATTTTATAGAGGAGGAAGCTGAGCCCCAGAGTGCCTTGCAAAAGGAAGTAAGCATGACTTCGAACAGAACTACATACTCTCTGAGCCTCAGTTTCCTCGTTTGTAAAATGGGGGTGGGGGTGATGATTGCACTCCAGGAGGGTCTCGAGGATCCATCTAGAAGTGGCAGGGAGCCAAGATGGGTGAGGCCAGAGTGAGGAGCTGCTGGGGTGGGCCAGAGAACAGAGCCAGCCATCCCCATCCTTCTTCACTTCTGTTTGCTTGGGTCCTCATTGGCGGGGCTGCTGACAGGTGGGTGAGCGGGCCCCTGGGCAGAGCAGGGGCCGTCCCATTGGGAGCCCCCAAGGTTCCCGTTATTTCTCCTTCCACATACTCTGCGGATGGCGGCCCGCCTCTAGCTGATGAACGAGGGGTTGCGGCTTAGGTCTAGGTCTGAATGCCTCCTCCTGCTCAGGGGGCTTCTCCTTCCTGCCTCCCTGGGACACGGGGACACTGGGGTCCCAATCCGGCTCTCGCCTTCCAACCTCCTCACGCAGAGCTGACTGCTTCAGTCTGTCGGGCAATGCTCCGTGCCTCCCTGTGGATGAGGCCTTTCCTCTCTGCACCCCATTGCCCGGCATCGAATCCAAGAGAGCTTCCTTATGTGGGCTTTTGGAGGCCCAGCAGGCTGTGGGGCCAGGGTGGGAGCTGAGCTCTGGGAGTGGGCCTGAGTCAGAGCTGGCTGATGCTTCCTTCAAGAGCTGACAGACAAGTGAACCTGTGAACTCCGGGGTACGGGCTCCTCTCCGGGTAGTTCCCCCACTTGGGTAGCCCCTCCTTTCTAGGCAGGCCCCATTCTCTGGGCAGCCTCCCCTCGAGCAGTTCCCCCCTCTTGGCAGCCACCCTCTCTGCTCCCCCCCTTTCTCCTCTCATTCTCCAAACTCTTGACCCGGGGCTTTGATTCCCTCTCCCCCTCAGAATCCTTTTCTTCCTGGCTTCCTTCCTGGATTCTTTCTTCCCGCCTGGCTAAGAACCCTTCAGCTGCTCTAATAAGCCATGGTGTCAAGAGGCCGCCCTCCTTTCCTGGAGCTCTTTCTTTCACCCCCTCCAGCAGGGATTGGCAGCTTGGCACACTGGGGCTGGAAGACTTCACACTGGAAGACCCCCTCTAGTATGTCTCCTTCAATTTACAGAGGGGAAACTGAGGCCCCAAGGGTTAAGTGAGTTGCCCAAGGTCACACAGCTAGTAAGCTGTGGCCAAGCCATTCTCTGGCATGCGCTTTAACCCCCTAGGGAGAAGCCAGGCTCCGCCGCCAGTGACGGCAGAGCATCAGGTCCGCGGCTTTCCGTCTTGAAACCTCAGTCTCCTCGTCTGGGAACACGCCAATGACACGTGTTCTCCATCCTGTTCCCCTCCCCCGGCCCCCAGCACTTTGTGGCCCTGAAGGCCTGAGTTCAAAGCCTCTCTTGGCATGACTTGGGCGGGGGGGGGGCCCTTGCCCCTGGCTGGAGGGTAGCTTCTACGCTAGCAGGAGAGGATGGATGCTGAGTGTGGAGGCTCCAACACTCATTCTGCACCTTTCCTTCTGCACCTGATTGAGACAGAAAAGGGACTAGCCACTGCCTGGTGGCCGTCTTAGAAAAAGAGGAACAGCTCCTGGAGAAATGTGCTGGATGGTAATAACAAGGACCAGCAGCCAGCGCTCCGGCACCCAGAAGCCTCCCAGGAGGTGGTATGCCTCCAGCACCTCACCCAGGGCCTGGTCCACAGTAGGCACTTAATAGATGCTTGTTGACCGACTGACCGATGGTTAGGGGCCCAGCCTAGAATGCTGCCCTTCTCTGTGGCGACACTGCCAGTCGCCATCTTCCAAGCAGAGTAACGTTCCCCACCCCCGCTCCAAGTAGTGACTCTGAAATGTCTCGTGGCGGGAGGACAATCACCAGCCAAATGTCAAGAGCTCTGGAGGGGGAGCATCGCTCGATCCCCCTAGGGAAGCAGGGGGAGGGCGGCCTGCAGCACTGAGTGGGGCTCAATCGTGGAGTCTCCAACGCTTCTTAAAGTGACTTGTCTTTGCTGTCCTGGCAAATGTGGAGTCTGGGAGAGCTCAGGACCGTGCTAGCCTGCCTCCCTTGTTCCAGCAGAGGAGCCCAGGAGCAGAAAAGGACAGGGAAGGGGCTCAGTCAGGGAACGTGGCCCAGAGGCTGCTCGCGGGAGGGGCCGACGGCGGATACTTGGAGTGGGAGGAGGCGTGCCTTTGGAGCTCAGCAAAACATTTCCCCTCAGCAGACCTCAGTTTCCCCAGCTGTAAAACAAGGATATTGTACTATATGAATCCTAAGGGACGTTGCTAAGAACCCAGGTCTTACAGTCCCTGCATCCTGTGCTCTTCAGCTTTCAAAGGAGGCTTGGACCGACGGCCAAGGCGGGCCACTCTACATGGCCTGAAAACCTTAGAAGGAGAGGCAGGCAGCCGAGGGCTGGGCTGGGATGTGCAGCCTGTCCCACGGCCTCCCTATTTGCAACCCCCCTCACCCAGTGACATACCAGACAGGCTTCTCTCCCTAAGTCCTTCCCCAACCCTAACTCCTCAAGAACCTCCTTCGTCCTCCTCTCCTTGGCTAACCCTTTATAGATGAGACTGAGACCCAGAGATGGAAAAAGCCTCATTTTGGGCCCCCAGAGGCTGAGCGGGGCCTGGACACGTGGCATGCTAACAACTTGGAGCTCGGAGCGGAGCCCCTTAAGCCGCTCTTCTCAGAGAAGTCCTTCCTGAGTCTGGGCTGGGGGGGGGACTGGAGCCCGGGCTTTGATGCCCCGGCCCCCTGCCACCTCCCCTTACTCAGAGCACTCCCATAACAGCCCACGGAGGCCCAAGATGGAAGTCCAGGCCAATCTAGACATCTGAGCAGCCTCCTGAAGAGGTGGGCAGCTGCACAGTCAAGAGGGAACATGGTGCTCACTCCCTCAATCTTCCCCCCATCCCTTAGAATCTGGAGGTTGGCCACCGGTCTCTTGGAAACTGCCAAGTCCAATGGCCACCCTTTCACCCTCATTCCTCTGGACACCCCCTGAAGGGTTTGATGCTGTTGCCTTCTGTCATCACCTAATACCTGCTATTGGGGAGGTGGGTCAGTGGAACAAAATAGTCCCAGAAGTAACCAAGAGCCAAGGGGCCGCTAAGGCTGGCAGAGGGCCCAGACTTAATGAGCTTCTCCACCAGCAGAACCTTTCTGGGCAATGTTTTCATCTCTTCTCCTTGAATCAGTGGGACTCCCCTGGTTAGCCAGCTCTCACTTCTTGCTCTTCTGCTCCCCTGATTTTTAGGATTCATGGTCACTCTGACAGTTTGGTCCTTGAAGGATTAGAATAAGCATTAGTACAGAGCCTACCGTATATATTTTTTCTTTCCTTTTTTTTTTTTTTTGTAGCTTTTTATTTTTCCAAATCCACGCAAAGAGAGTTTTCAACACTGATCTTTGCGAGACCTTGTGTTCCAAATTTTTCTTCCCCTCCCCTCTCTTCTCCTCCCATACACAACCCAATATAGGTCAAACCTGTGCAATTCTTCTAAACATATTTCTATATTTGTCATGTTACGCAAAAAATCAGATCAAAAGGTGAAAGAAAAAAACCCAAGCAAACAACAACAACGACAAAAAAGTGAAGATACTATGCTGTGATCCACACAGTCCCCACAGGCCTCTCTCTGGGTACAGACGGCTCTCTTCATCACAAGATCATTGGAACTGGCTTGGATCATCTCCTTGTTGAGAAGATCATCAGAATTGATCATTGTATAGTCTTCTTGTCACTGTAGACGGTGATCTCCTGGTTCTGGTCACTTCCCTCAGCATCAGTTCGTGTAAGTCTCTCCAGGCCTCTCTGAAATCCTCCTGCTGGTCATTTTTATAGGACAATAATATTTCATAACCTTCATATACCATAACTTATTCAGCCATTCTCCAATCGATGGGCATCCACTCAGTTTCCAGTTTCTGGCCACTACAAAAAGGGCTGCTGCAAACAGTTTTGCATATGAGGATCCCTTTCCCTCCTTTAAGATCTCTTTGGGATACAGACAGTAGAAACTCTGGTGGGTCACAGGGTATGCACAGTGTGATAGCCCTTTGGGCATAGTTCCTGATTGCTCTCCAGAATGGTTTGGCTCAGTTCACAGCTCCACCAATATCACTTTCCCCACATCCCCATCAACATTTATTATTCTCTTTTCCTGTCATCTTAGCCAGTCTGAGAGGTGGGAGGTGGTACCTCAGAGTTGTCTTAATTTGCACTTCTCAGAACAATAGTGATTTAGAGCATTTTTATATGACTATAGATGGCTTTAATTTCTTCATTTGAAAACTCATATCATCTAACCTTTCATCAACTGAGGAATGATTTGGATTCTTATAAATCTGACTCACTTTTCTATGTATTTGAGAAAGGAGACCTTTATCAGAAACAACAGTTATAAAGAATACTTCCCAGCTTTTGGTTTCCTTTCTAATCTAGGTTGCATTGCCTTTATTTATGCAAAAACATTTTCATTTAATGTAATCGAAATGATAATGTTCTCTGTCTCCTGTTTGGTCACAAATCCTTCCCTTCTCCATAGATCAGACAGGTAAACTATTCCTTGCTCTCCTGATTTGCTTATGATATCATCCTGTATGCTTAAATCAGATCCCCATTTGGCTCTTATCTTCGTATGAGGTACGAGATGTTGGTCAACACCTAGTTTCTGCCATACTATTTTCCAGTTTTCCCAGCAATTTTTATCAGTGAGTTCTTATCCCAGAACTTGGAGTCTTTGGGTTTCTGGAACACTACTGTGTCTTGTAAACCTAACCTACCTACTCCTCTGATCCACTATTCTATTTCTTAGCCTGTACCAAATGGTTTTGAAGACTGCTGCTTTATAATATAGTTTTAGGTCTGGTACAGCTAGGCTACCTTCCAAAGTAATTTTTTTTTTTGCTGAGGCAGTTGGGGTGAAGTGACTCACCCAGGGTAAAAGGCCAACCATGGGGACAGAGAGAATGGATAGAGAGGAGAGACTTGGGCACTGATAGAAGCTAAGAGAAAGGGGAGAAACAAGGATGACTTTACCATTGGGCACCTGGCTCGCCTTTCTCACCAGAAAGGGACTTGGGAGGGAGAAAGCATCTGCCAGGGTGTGGGGGGGAGATGAGAAGTTCCATTCAGACATGTCATTTAGGGTGCCTCGGGAACATCCAGGAGGAGACAACCTAAGAGACATGACCAGACCTCAGAAAGGATGCTTGACCCAAAGAGCTAGGATGTGGGGCCAAGGTGAGAAGGGGACCTTTTCCTCGGAGACGAGAGCAAAAGGAGCACAGGCTAGGTGGGGAAATGTCAAGAGGTGTGGAAGGGAGTCAGTGGAGAAGAGGCTCCCCCCTGCTCTGCCCTAGGGATTGAGGAAGACTTCAGAGCTCTGGAGGTTGTGGGACAACCGTCAAGAGCAATTGGTAAAGCCAGAGCTAGTCAGGGAAGAAGAAGAGTTTTCCCTAGGAAAAGGGGAGATTCTGCACGTCCATGGGGAGGCAGGTCTGGGAAACATATTCAGCTGCTTGGAAGTAGAAGTGGAAAAGAGATAGAGGAGTTGGGCGGGAAGAGTGGTGCCCGGAGTTGAGGGCTAGGGGGCTATGAATGGCAGGCAAAGGCCAGGGGGCTGGGAATTGAAGGCTAGAGGACCAGGTATGGTGAACCTGATCAAGTCTATAGAGGAGAATGGGGAAGGAAGAAATTGAGGGATGAGGGGTGAAAAGAGCACAATGAGGAGGCTGAAGGAGAGGTGGGAGGGGGCTTGAAATGGGGGGGTAGATGGGAGGCCTGGGGTTTATGTTGGAGTAGAAAGGGGAGCTTAGAGTTCTGATTTCTGGAGCCGCATGGAACTTGGGAGCTGCTGAGAACCAAGCTTTGATTGGCCCTTTGGGTGGCAGAGGGAGAGCGACTCCGCCAGTCCTGGGAGCCGAGGAAGTCGATGATCTCGGGGGCTGGGAGTTTTGAGGGAACACGTCCCTAGTATGAGGGTAAGAGCTGGGCTCGAGAGAGAGATTGGGAGGCGGGCATAGGTCCAGGGATCTAGAAGTCTACAGGGGATGGCAACAAATGTCTGGACCGAGGAGAGATGGGGAGCTGGACCGAGCCCCAAAGGAGAAGAGACTGCTGAGAGATGGAGGCGAAGAGGTTGCCCTGCAGTGGGATCCAGGGGACCCCGAGGGCTGTGGCGCTCCGTATGGCCCCCATTGCTCGGGATCCTGGGGTGGCTTAATTCCAGAGTACCAAGGCCCACTCTGGTCTTGGAGGAGAGGATGGCTTATTCATACACTGGTCCCTCTGTCCATCCCTCAATTCCGGGGAGCATAGGGGGTGAGTAAGGCTGCCCTCATAGTGGCTCCTCTTAGAGCTGCCCAGCAGCAGCCAGCAAAGGGAAGCCCTGGCATGCAGGAGGCTCATAGCTGTTTCCAATTTGCAGATAATGGAATCCCAGCCAGTCCCAGCCTGGGCTCTCTCCGGCCCGGCTTGAAGGCTTGCCCAGGAATGCCGTTCAAAATGGTCCTCCTCGACTAGCGAGGGCCCAGACCGCCAAGATTTCTTGGAAGCCACGGGCTGGGCTGGGGGGCGGGTGGAGAAGGGCAGGAGGGAACTGGTGAGAAGGACCATCACCCACCTGAACAAGCGACTCTTACCACCTGGAGCCCAGAGCCTGAGAGTTGGGACGTGGCCTCCTGCACGGCCTCTGACCTCTCCAGGAATAGAGACCCATTTCGTGGGCAACCCCTGTGGAGATGTTTCCTGGCTTCTAGTGGGTAAGTAGCAGAGCTGGGCCAGTGCTGGGCTCCTAGGTGCCGGGAAGGGCTCCAGAAAGCGTCGGATCTACCTCCCTTTGTTTGCCCGGAGAGAAAAGAAAGGTCCAAGGGTGAGATGACTAGCCTAAGATCCCCTAGGTGCTCGGCAGCAAAGCAGAATTTGTAGAAGCAGGGTTGCTTCCATGGCTTCCTCTGGACAGTCAGGGGGTCCGAGTCCATGACCTTGGAGGACCCCAGTAGCTCTGACCCACGGCTTTAGAGCTCAGAAAGGACTGTGTGTGTGTGCACAGTTCCTGCATTATCAGGACCACAGGATTGAGGTTGCTGGGGCTCCATTTTGCAAATGGGAATACTGAGGCTGAGAGCAGTGACATAGGCCCAGTGGGATAGAGGCTGACCTATGGTGTTCTTCACCTCCCCCACCCCCTACCTCTCCAGGTCCTGGCTTAAGGCTCTGGACAAATGAAAATGCTTCCTTGGGAGAGGTGACTTACTGAGAGACAAGGACTTCCCTAGAGAGAGAGAGAGACAGAGAGAGAAAGAGAGAGACAGACAGAGACAGACAGAGACAGAGACAGAGAGAGAGAGACAGGGACAGAGAGAGAGACAGAGAGAGACAGAGAAAGACAGAAAGAGACAGAGAGACAGAGACAGAGAGAGACAGAGAGAGAGAGACAGAGAGACAGAGAGAGAGAGAGGAGACAAGAGAGAGAGACAGAGAGAGACAGAGAGAGAGAGAGAGAGAGAGAGAGAGAGAGAGAGAGAGAGAGAGAGAGAGAGAGAGAGAGAGAGAGAGAGAGAGGCAGAGAGAGAGAGAGAGAGAGAGAGAGAGAGAGAGAGAGAGAGAGGCAGAGAGACAGTCACAAAGAGAGACAGAGAAAGAGAGACGAGAGAGAGAAACAGAGAGGAGACAGACAGAGGGATAGAAACAGGAACAAAGAAAGAGACAAAGAGAGGGAGAGATGGAAAAAGAAGGGGAGAGAGAGAGAGAGAAAATAGGGGGAGAGAGAGGGAGGGAGAGACACAGAGAGAGTGTGTGCACTGGAGAGTGGGAGCTCATTAAGGAACACTCCAGTGGGCCCTGCTGCTCCGGCTGCCTTTGTCTGTGACTATTAGAGGAAGCCTTGGGCCAGCCTGTTCACAGCGGGGGAGAAGGCCTGCCCCGCCACTGATGGTGGGACAAGGGGCTGGTCCCCAGCACACCCCTCCCCCCACTGAGTGGAAAGGAAACCATGGCAGAGGAGGAGGAAGTGGAGACGGGAAAAGGGTGAAGAGTTATGTGATCGGGGCATCTGAGGCAGACCTTTGAGGCCGCCTCCAGGGAGGGTGATTCTCTAACCTCTTCAATGGCCCCTGCAGTGCGGTGTCCTGCTCCTTCCTCTGTCTGCCTTGGCTAGCAGCTACTGCCCCTTTTGCAGTCTCGGAGTCCCCAAAGGTTGGAGGCAGAAGGCCAGCGCGGTCCAGGCAACGGTATCCAGCTGAGGAGGGCCTGGGCTGGCCTTCGAGGAGGCTGCTGGTGGAAGGCCCTCATTTTAAGAATAGAAAATGGAGAGCCCGAGAGGGGCATTGTGGACCAGCCCATAGACCCAGGCCAGGGCTCATTTTCCCTCCACCATCATTTCCCTTTTGTTGCATCCTTAACTGGACCTCCAAGGGAGGCCCCCTGTGGTCCGATTCTCTCCTTTGCATTCCCTGCCAGCCTCCCTGGATACTTGTCTTCTCAGAGACTAGGCCCCCTCCTCCCCATCCCTGTGCTCCGGCCTTTCCCCTCAGGGGCTGCTTTCCGCCCTGTTTGCCATCTCTCTCAGAGGGCCCATGTGAAGCAGTGAGGACAGAACCTCAGAAATGCCAAGAACCCCGAGACAGGAGACCCCAGAAGTGACAAAAAAGGGGGGACGAGGAGCTGTCTCCCATTGTAAACTTGGCGCCAGCGGGAGCCCGTCTGGATGTGACTGAAGCCGGACACCTCGTGCACGCGCGGCGCTTTGGGCCGAGGTGCATCTAGGGCGGGGTAACTGGTGTCTTTCTTCAGGACGCTGGATGGCATTGACATGTCTCGGGCGGAATAGAAACAACAGAGCTTAACGTCGAGTTAGTTCAAATAATTAAAGAGTTAAATACCAGATAGGAGGCTTGGGGGGACCCATGTCATCCGACTTCTCACTGACCCACCCCATCTGCACCAAGGGCTTTACATCACTTGCCCCAGGTACAAAGATTCCTCCTTCTCACTCTGGCTTCTTTGTGGATCACATACATTCTCTTTCAAATGAGGGAGGGAGAGGGAAAGGGAGAGGGGGGACAGAGAGGAGAGAGAGAACACAGAGAAGAGAGAGAGGGGGAGAGAGCGAGAGAGAGTTAATTAATTAATTAGCCTTGGCGTTCCTTCCTGGGAATCTGCTGCTGGGCTCCCTGCTTCTCCCCCTCCCCCCCTCCCTCCCTTTCCCGAAGAGCGGGCCAAGATAGCTGACAGAAACACTTGAGAACAAAGTGGCAGAGGCTAATTCGGGGCTGCTCAGGAAGCCAGAGCAGCACAGCTGAGATAATGGGCCTTACATAGAACAGGATGCCGAGGCTTCCTCAGCCTGTGGCCGGGCAGCCTCCGGCCACAGGCCTGGCAGCCGGAGCCCAGAGCTGCTCAGTAACCGGGACCTGATGAGAGGCAGACGGCTCCCTTCTCTGCTGTCTGGCTCGGACCCCTTCCTTCTGCCACCTCAGAGGGGTCTGGAAGGGGCCAGGGTCTCCTTCAAAGGAAGGACAAAAGCCCCAAGAGGCCCGGGAACTTCCTGAGCATCATACACCAGAGCCATGACAAACATGAGTCAGGAATCCAGGTGTCCCAGATGCTGGCCCAGGTTGCTTCCTGCTTGGCTGCACCGTCTCCAGCCCGGCCTTGAGGTGGGAGGCACAGGACAGGATCTGGGCCTCTAGCCAGGCTCTGGAAGGAGAGCCCCTGCTTCGGGGAAGAGACAGATCTACAGCAGGAGGCTGGACCACAGCCCTGCTCTGGGGAGGTGAGTAGGCCCTTCCCCACTGAGGTGCCCCTGAAGGTAAAGAATGGAACCAGGCCCCTGGGCTTGCCTACTCCTAACTGTACTTAGCTTAGGTGTGACCCCAAGGGCTGGTGCTGCAGAGACTCCCAAGCAAAGCTATGGTCCAGGTTCCCTTGCTCCAGATCAGCCAGCTGAAACGAGGCTCTGAATTTGCTCAGTGTTTTCTGGTTCCAAAGCTCTTTGCGCCACGCCCCCTCTTCCCCCTCTCTCCCCCCCCCCCGGAAGCAGTTGTTAGAGCCATGTTATAGAGGAGAGCCCTGAGCCCCAGAGAAGTTAAGGATGGATTTATCCTTCAGAAGGGAGAGGCAGTGACAAGGGGAAGTGTCATTCTTGACTGGAGTCCCGCCAACAAGGACATAGAAATGCTGAGAATTGGGGGAGGGGGTTAGATTCTGTGATGGAGATAGAGTGGAAGACCAGACGTAATGGGCCCCCTGCACTTATGGTTGCTGAGTGTAGATCTCAAAAGAATTAGGTCAGGAAAGATAGAGGTAAAATTATGCAAAGAAAACCTCCCAAGTGGGTTGGGATGTTCTCAAGAACAAAATTGTAATGGCCTAAACACAATTTCTTTGAAGAGGAAAGGGAAAAAAAAAGTCTAAAGAAACTGGTGTGGCTGCACAGGGTACTCCCGAGCAACAGCCTTATTAAAAGCTAGATGCAAAAGTTGGCAGCAAACGGAAGTGCTAGAAGCCACATGGGAAAGAATAGTGATTTTTATAAAAAGAGGGTTTGGAATGAATTGAGACTTTTGCTGGAGGTCAAGGAGAACAAAAAGTTATTTCTTAGCCTTATTTCCTTTAAAAATTTTTTTTTTTAAAAGCTTTTTATTTTCAAAACATATGCATGGATAATTTGACAACGTTGACCCTCGCATAGCTTCTGTTTCATATTTTCCCCTCTTCCCCCCAACCCCTCCCCTAGATGACAAGCAATCCAATGTATGTTAAACATGTTAAAATATGTTAAATCCAATATGTAGAAACATATTTGTACAATTCTCTTGCTGCACCAAAAAATCGGATCAAAAAGGAAAGAAAGTGAGTAAGAAAACAAAAGGCAAGCAAATGACAGAGAGAGTGAGAATGCTCTGTTATGGTCCCCACTCAGTTCCCAGAATTCTCTCTCTGGGTGTAGATGGCTCTCTTCATCACTGAACAATTGGAACTGGTTTGAATCATCTCATTATTGAAGAAAGCCACTTCCATCAGAATACATCCTCATACAGTATCGTTGTTGAGGTATATAATGATCTCCTGGTTCTGCTCATCTCACTCAGCATCAGTCCCTGTAAGTCTCGCCAGTCCTCTCTGTATTCATCCTGTTGGTCATTCCTTACAGAGCAATAATATTCCATAACATTCATATACCACAATTTACTCAGCCCTTCTCCAATGGATGGGCATCCACTCAATTTCCAGCTTCTAGCCGCTACAAACAGGGCTGCCACAAACATTTTGGCACATACCGGTCCCTTTCCCTTCTTTACTATCTCTTTGGGATATAAGCCCAATAGAAACACTGCTGGATCAAAGGGTGTGCACAGTTTGAGCACTCATTGGACAGAGTTCCCAATTTTAGCCTTATTTCCACAACAGAATCAAGGCAGTGACAGGGCTTCCCCTGGGTGCAGAGGGGAGAATGAGAATGGATGACAGACATCAGGGAGAACTATTCCGTTCCCATTAGGCACATTCATTCTCTAACAAGCAGAGTGCTCTTGGGAATGCTTAGCAGAAAATTGGAACCCAGACTGAGGAGCTGGGAAGGGAGTACCCAAGTCCCCAACCCCAGGTTCACCATGTTGGAGTGGATTGAAAGCGCTCACCAACATGGTTGCTTTTGATCTTTGAAAAATCCTGGAAAATAAAAGCCCCCGCTTCGATAGGGGACAAATGGTTCCCACTGTTCCAAGGTAACTTCTTCAAGCTGTGATCCAATGACCACCGGCAAAAGCTCACGGATATGCTCAAAGGGATGTGTTGTGAGCACTTAGAAAGGGAAGCAAGTCACCGAAAGCCAGCGTGGGCCCATCGAGAGACGGCCGAGCTGATTGGCTCGTTTAAGAGACTCGGCTGGTGGGGCCATGCTACTGGTGAAACCCTCGTGTGGATTTCAGCGTTTGAGGTGTTTTGGGTAGTCTTGGGGCTAGCTTCATGGATGTGATAGAGATACTGCGGTTGACCATCCTAGTTTTATTGGTTGACCTCAGAAGTGGGTGAAGGTTTTCCACCAGAGGGTGAGTGCTAGCTGAGCGCCCCAGAACTCTTCTGTTGACCCCGTTCTGTTAATAACACATGTTAATTTGTTATCGGTGATTTGGGTGGAGGTCGAGCTCATTTGTTGATGCCATGAGGTTGCAGTAGCCCATGGGCTGGGAATGGGATTTGGTTCGGAGGAAATCTCGGAAGTCTAGAATGAAAGGCTGGACCTTCATTATGAAAAGTGGAATTCTCAGCTTGGGGTGTAGGGGAGGGGGCCCAAACACAGCTCCCAAACAGTGGGGTACAAAAGCCTGCAAACTCGGGACGAGTCAGCTTAAAGGCTGGTCCGTGCTAGGCTGCATCTCCAGGGGCACAGCGCCAGGCAGGGAGGAGATTCCCCATTCTCCTTCTGCCATGTCACATCCCACCCGGAGCCTAGGTCCCGGTTCTGGAAGGACAACTGCAAGCCATGGTGGGGGTGTCCAGAGAAAGCTAAACGAACAGTAAGAGACCTAAACTGTGTGGTTCTTGAGGAGAGAAACTGAGGCTTTGTAATCCAGAGAAGAAATTTGGGGGCAGGGGCTGGCCCAGGGCTGCTAGTTGTCTTCAAGGGCTAGCCTGAGCAAATGGGATGAGACTCAGTTTGCCAGCAGAACTAGCTGTGATGGGTAGCCAGAGCAGAAGGCAGACCGGTTGCACTTAAGGAAGAAATTCCCAACAAGCAGCACTGTCTAAAAAGATAGCGGGCCATGCTGAGAAATATTGAGCTCCCCAAAATGGTGACCTTCAAGTTTTACCGGCCACCCCCCTTGCTAGATCTCGGATAGGTCGAGGATCCGTCAGGGGATCGTGGGGGAGGACCCTGGGGATTCCACTCTGTGACTTAGCCAAGGTCCTACTCAATGACACGGGGAGAAGTTCCCATTATTCATTGCAGTAGACGCTTCTGCTTCAAGGGGAGTAGAGTAGCCAGGGGAACAGCAAAGCCCAAAGAAGGCAACAAGCAAGCTGCCCTTGGCCCAAGAACCCAGTGCCCTTGGGACGCTCAAACCAGACCAGTGATTCACAAGCTTCGGGGCAGATGTTGGGGTCTACAGGTGACGGCCAGACGGATCCCGCTTTGGGGAACGTCCTTCATTGCCCATGAGTCCAAGCCTTTGGTTTACGGAGGAAGGAACTGGGACCCCGAGAGGGACGTGTGAGTACCTGCCTGAGGAAGCCTTTGGCCCCGGTCTCTACCTAGACCAAGAGGTCCAACTGGCTGCTGGGAGAGTGCTTGAGGAGCCCGGGAGACGAGAAGTACAAGAATTATTAGCCTCGTTTTCCCGGAAAGAAACTCGAGCTTCCGAGAGGGCTGGTGATGTGTGACAACAAAGAGATTCTGATCTAGTTTGGAATTTGAATGGGGAGCTTTCACTTTTCCCCCAGAAAATGGCAGGCCCCGGATGTTGCCGTCTCCCTCAGGAACTGAGACGTTGCGGGAACACCTGTGATCTCCACAGGCCAGGGAGAGCCAACTTTTCTGTCATGAAAATTATATGCAATAATAAAAAGAAAGATCCCAAATGTCTCTCTTGCTCTCCCCCCTCCGCACTCACTTGGGGGAATCCCAGCTCCTTGCCCCCAGAGGGAGGAACCTGGAAAGGGGCCCGAGATTGGGAAGATTTAGATGGACAGAAGGGATTCCAAGGAAGAGAGGGGCAACCAGTCCTCCCAGATAAAGGCTACGGTCCCTCCTCTTTCTTTCTGGGGGGGTCTGCTTACTCCTGACATTTCTTCCCCAACCCTCCCCCAGCTCAGGAACCAAGGCAAACGCCCCCCCCCCCAAACCAGGCAGTGAAATAAAGCCCTGAGAAGAGGTGAGCCGGGCAAGCCTGGCTCCTGAGGCTCCCGAGCTGTGGGGCTTCCTCCCCCAGGGGCCCAGCGGGGTCGCCCACTTCTAGAGGAAGGTGGGAGGAGCAAACTGCAGATCCGATGGTAGAACCCTGGGGATGTCTTTCCTCATACAAATGAGTCCCCATCCCCTCTGCAAGGCAGTACTTAGGGACCCAGTGTGCCTGAGGTGTCAGTTCTCTAAGTCCAAGGTGGAGAGGGCCTCCAGGCCCTAAATCGCCCCCCCTTCTGGTAAATAGACCAAGTGGCCTGGGGGAAGGCGGAAGCATTCTGCTCCGCCCCTACCACCTCCACCAGGTGATGGCCATTGGGGATCCCAAGCGCGATGGGGAGGGGAGCGTGGAGATGGATCCGCAGCTGGGAGGTGGAACGGCGGCCGCTGAGGTCCTTGGCCCTTGTCTCCAGGGACCACTGGAGTCCTTGGTCCCGCTCCGCTGAGTCTGCAGCTGAGGCCGGAGGAGGAGGTCGTACCTGGAGCAGCGGGTAAGCAAGAGCGGGCTGGGGGATGCCAGCCGCAAGAATCAGGGGCACAACCGGCTCCTCCTGGTGCCCTCCTCGAAAGCCTCCTCCAAGGCCAGGCCCCCGCCTTTCCCCTTCCCCGGGGCCCCAGCCCCGGCCCCTGGCCCACAGTCCTCCGCATTGGGCAGCGGGCCCCTGTGCCGAATCGATTTCCCCCGACACACACAGGTAATTCATCTCAGCCCCCGGCCAGGCTCCATGTGTTTTCTCCCCACCCCCGCCCCCCAGCCGCCTTTCTCCTTCGCCTTGCTCCCACCCCCAGCATCCACCATTCTCCCCTCCCCTTCTGGTCCCCCAGATGTTGCACCCTTCCCAGCCAGAGGTTGCACCATTCCCACAGTGAGAGCCAAGGCGGCAGCCACGGGCTTTCTCACCCCATCCATATCTGCGGCAGCCAGCTGCAGCCCCCTCATTTCCAGGGGAAGGAGGGACAAATGAAAGGCAGGTTGTTGTGCCTCCCCCCCACCCCCATTCCTCTCTCCTCGGCCGCTCCTCCGGCCACAGCCACCCTATAAAACAGAAGGGAAAGATAGAGAGGGAGCAAGTGTGAGCTCAGATAGAGTTTCCAGCCCATGAGAAGGGGGGAGGGGAGCTTGAAGTGGGAAGGGGATGGGGGGAACGAGGGAGCCTGAGGGGGGGAAGGGAAGGGAGGAAGAAAGTCGAGAGAGGGGGGAGGGAAGGGGAGCCCTAAGTAGAAACACTAAGGTGTGAATGGGAGAAGAAGCTCCTCAGTAGGGGGGTGAGGATTGGAGTTATAGGAGCAGTCCCCATTTAGAGCTTTAAATGACATCTGTTCCCACCTAGGAGTTTGGGGGGATGATGATGATGATGATATCTAGCATTTAGAAAGCACTACTCATGGCTTAGCTCATTAGATTTTCATGACATCCCTAGGAGAGGTAGATACTTTTATTATCCCCATCTTACAGATGGGGAAACTGAGTCACAGAGTGGCTAAATCACTCGGCCAGAGTCATACAGTCCAGGCACACAGTGTCTGAGAAGGATTTTAAACTCGGGTCTTCTTAACACGAAGTCTAGTACCGCATCCATTGTGTCATGTAGCTGATGTTGAAGCTGGAAGGAACTTTACAATAAGAGCTAGAACCAGATTTTCTTTTTTCTCTGGAGATCAAACAAGCTCTGGGCAGAAGGCGGTCTGACTGGGTGCATTTGTCAGTGAGAGACATGGGTGGTTCAACCTTGAGCCTCGAGGGGGCTTGATGAGAGAAGAGGGCTCTGTGGGAAAAGGACTCGGGGGTGGCGGTACAGTGCAGAGCTCAGCAGAAGCCCTTGCATCTTGGTATGGGGAGCAAGTGGCAGCAGGTTCCTGAGAGGGCAGTGCCCCAGGCCCCATTCACCCTGCCTTGCTTGTGGCTCTGCTGGGAGCACAGAGTATTCAGGACTTTAGGATCATGGGAGCAGAAGATTTTCTTTTTTTTTGTTGTTTTCTTTTTTCTTTTTTTAAACGATTATTCTAGCTTTTTATTTACAAGTTTTATGCCTGGGTCATTTTTCAGCATTGACAATTGCCAAACCTTTTGTTCCAACTTTTCCCCTCCTCCCCCCTCCCCTTCCCTGATGGCAGGTTGACCAATCCATGTTAAATATGTTAAAGTGTATGTTAAATACAATATAAGTATACATGTCCAAACAGTTATTTTGCTGCACAAAAAGAATCGGCCTCTGAAATAGTGACCAATTCGCCTGGGAAGGAAATCAAAAATGCAGGCGGACAAAAATAGAGGGATTGGGGATTCTCTGTAGTGGTTCACACTCATCTCCCAGAGTTCTTTCCCTGGGTGTATGTCGCTGGTTCAGTTCATTCCTGCTCCATTGGAACTGATTTGGGTCATCTCATTGCTGAAGAGGGCCAGGTCCGTCAGAATTGATCATCATATAGCATGGTTGTTGAGGTATAGAATGATCTCCTGGTTCTGCTTGTTTCACTCAGCATCAGTTCCTGTAAGTCTTTCCAGGCCTCTCTGTATTCCTGGGCATCCACTACGTTTCCAGTTTCTGGCCACTACAAAGAGGGCCACCACAAACATTCTTGCACATACAGGTCCCTTTCCCTTCTTTAGTATCTCTTGGGATAGAGGCCCGGTACGGCCAGAGATGGCACAGACTGGATATGTGGCTCGCTCTGTATAGAATAGGAAGGCCAGGACGAGAGACCACAGAATGGCTATGGGACGGTGGTCCTCCCTCACCTGTGCCCATGCACGGGAGTTCTGGAAAAGACAGTTCCTTTTTAAGCCTATCCTGGCTGCTTCTCCTGAACGAGGAGGGAAGGAGATGCTTACACCCAGATACCATCCGCATCTTGCTTTTTGGAGAGGTCAGTGACTGGATGGGGGCTGGGCAGGAGTTGCTGACTTTCTCCTCCATTTTCCTCTCTCTGTTTGCTGCTCGATTTGCTGCTGCTCATGTGAGCTCCGTCTCCTTGATCTTCTCAGTTACCCTGTAGGTCTGGCCTTGGACGATGGGTCCTTCTGGGTCTCTCACAATCTGCGCCCGCTTAGCCGGGCCTCTGCCCGTTGGAGCTGGGGGCATTAAGCCAAGAGGGCTGGCTAGTGAGATTCCTGGTACCTTGGGAGCTCCGGGACCCGGACAGAGCTAGTGAGCCCCAGGAGTGCGACTCCGGCCGGGGCCTCGGGGCCCTCCGGTTTGTCCACTATGGTCTGTGGGTCCGCAGCTTCCTCGTTTATATGATGGGGGGAAATATCTGTCTCACAGGGTTATGGTCTGTGTGTGAGTGTGTGTGTGAGTGTGTATCACTGTGTCAGTGTGTGTGTCAGTGTGTTTGTATGAGTGTCAGTGTGTGGGTCAGTGTGTCAGTGTGAGTGTGTGGGTCAGTGTGTTTGTATGAGTGTGTGAGTCAGTGTGTGTGTGTCAGTGTGTGGGTCAGTGTGTTTGTGTGTCAGTGTGTGGGTCAGTGTGTGTGTCAGTGTGTTTGTGTGTGTGTCAGTGTATGCATGTCAGTGTGTGTGTCAGTGTGTCAGTGTGTTTGTATGTGCGTGTGTCAGTGTGTCAGTGTGTGTGTGTGTGTGTCAGTGTGTGTGAGTGTGCACATAGGGGGCTGGGTGAGGAGCCAGGCTGGTCCCGAAGCCCCGGACCCAGACTCCCACGAGCTTGCCAGGGGGAACATCCCAGAGAGCCAGAGGACTTTGGCCGGGAAGGGCAGCTTAGGTGGCGGGGGGTGCTCCTCGGAGGTGGCAGCTTCTGGGAAGTAGCTCTTAGCTCTTTTCTTCCCAAGTAACACTTGTGGTCCCATTTTCCAGCTAGGGAGACTCGAATCCCCAAAAGCTCACAGGAGCGCAGATCTGGCAGCAGGAGGGACCTCAGAGCCCCCTCAGTCCGGTTTTCCCGTTGCGTAAATGTTTCTGCCGAGGTCCCGCAGGCCAACGAAGGCTCTTGGATGTGGGGACTTAGCTAAGGTCACTTCAGTGCCTAATGGTGGGGCTAGGACTCAAACCCTTATTCCCTGGCTCGGTTCTGGGAAAATGACAAATTCACTGAGGCTCTCTGAGTGTAAGGAGAGGAGATGTGGGAGAGGGACTCCTTGGGAGCCCTGAGGAAGAAGAGTGAGGGGTGAACGATGAGCTGCGGGAGTCTGGGATTGTGTCCATCTGGAATCTCCTGGCTCTTCCATGGGGGAGTTCGGGCCCAACACCGAACCCCCTCTGACAGCTCCCTTCTGGCCCGCCCTTGACGGGCTGCCGGCCCTTGCGGGGCTGGGACTCTTGGCCGAGGTCGTGGGAATCTGCCCTGGACTTTGGATCCGGCCTCTTTATTGGACAAGGGGAGAACGGGACCCAGACGGGGCCACCCCACTGAGGGTCACAGGCCGACGACAATAAGATCAGCGCTCCTAGGGCACCCGTGCCCTCGGCTTGGCCGCAACCCTCCCGGTCTCACCCCCGCCGTCCCGGGGTCTCGGGATGGGCTGAAACAGCAGGACGGAGGCCTCCGGCCCCCGGGCAGCCCCACTCACCGAGATCTCTGCCGACACGCGGCAGGAAGCGGGCGCTGCGAGGCGGGCTGGGGGTGATTCCGGGCCCCCGGACTGGGTGGGGCCCATGCTGATGATGGAGAGGCTGGCTCAGGGCTGGAGGGCCAGCTGAGGCTCAGCTGGGTTGAGCTGCTTAGTCAGCAGCTCCCTCAGCCCTGGGGTTGGGGCAGGGGGCAGGACGGGAGGAGATGGCGCCGGCTGGCCAAACTGGCGGTTGGCTGAGAGAGAGCACGCGGGGTAAGATCACAGGAGGGCCGCAGGCCGCTGCCTTGGGCCTCAACTCCCTCTGGGGGCTGCCGCGTCAGCCTCGGGGCTGAGCCCTGCCAAGGCCTAGAAACCCATCTTTTCTCCCTCTCAGGGCCTTGGGGACCACCCAGGAATGGGAGTAGGAGGGGCCAGAGTGTGTGTGTCTGTGTGTGTGTGCGTGCTGGGGGGGAGGAAGCTTTGTGGAAGAAACAGAGGCGTGGAGAACTCGAGTTACATAAGTCCGACCTCCTCCAGCCTCAGCTTTCTCATCTGTAAAATGGGGAAGGCACTCAGCCCAAAAGATCTTTCAGTTCCTTCCAGCTCTAATATTCTGGGCCTCTGGCCTCCAGCCTCCAAGCTCATCTGGCTTGTGACCTGCTTCCGAGCCCCGAGGCAGCCAGCCAGAGCTTAGGGAACAACCTCCTTAGAAGGGAGGTCCTCTAGTGATAGGGTGAGGGGGCAGGAAGGGGAGTCTTCTTGGGGACCAGCAGAGGTGCTAAGGACCCTCTTTATCTAGGGATCCTCAGCTGGTGAGCCCCAAAGCAGGAGGGATCCCCCACCCAAGGAGCTGCCCGAGACGCTCCAGACCCACGATTGGTCCGAGTCGGGGATCCGAGAAGGGGGGGGGTCCTTGGCCGCCAGACCCAGAGCCGGCGAGGCTCTGAGGGGAGGACGACGACAGGGGAGTGAGGAGTGGGGCCAGCCCGCCTGGCACTAGAGGTCTGCTGCTTTCCCAGAATGCTCCATTCCCACTTCTCTGATTGCCCGAGTGGGAAGTCCCAACAGGGGCTGCAGGCTGGGGGCCAGGCCCCAGGAAGCCAGGCTGCTCTTAGCTGGCTCTCTGGAGGAACAAATCCGCCCGAGCCCGGACTTCTTTAACCCTGACTTTGTCAAAGAGCCAGCTCGAGGCAGATGCCAAACTCCGGCTCCCTGGGCGCAGAGCGAGAGGAAACGGCTTTCCTCTGGAGGAGGAAGGATTGAGGTCAGACCAGAGGGAGGGAGCCGAGACCAGACAGGAGGGAGAGCAGCCCTCCTGCCAGTCAGGGCTAGCGGGTTCCCCGGGGGCCATGGAGGGATGCAGGCACAGCCTCTGCCCAGAGAGCTGGAAAATTGCTCCGCCGGGCTTGTGGGACTCCCTTCCCCTCACCCCCAGCCCCATGGGCCCGGGCAGATAATGGGAAGGGCCCAAGGCCTCGCCCACTGGGGCGGGGTTGCCTCGAGGACACTCGGCAAAGTGGGCACCTTTGAGACTGGCACAAAGCAAGTTATGGTCCCGTCTCCACTCCAGGCCAGGGCTCAGGAGATGGGCAGGGGGCCTGCTGGCAGGTGGGGAGCCAAGAAAGGGCTTGTTTCTATTTTGAGAACAGGGAGACTAAAGATCTAGAGATGGGGATTCCAGCTTGAGGGGGGGAGGGGGCCAAGCTGGGCTCTAGTCAGGAAAAGAACGCTGGGATCGGAGTGAGCGGCCTTCAGGCCCGCAAGAATTATGGCCCTGAAGATGGCGAGCAGCTGTTCTCCTGGCCCTCCAAGGAGGATCCGAATGCTGAGGTAGCCTGGCGGGGAGGAGCAAGGTTGGGCCCGACCAAAAGCTTGGCAAGGGCCCACCTCGAGCCTTGGGAGCCAAGGGCTGGCAGGGTTCCCCTCGGAGGGCCTGGGGAGGTAGGAGTGGGCTTCTGGGATCAGGCAGGGAGGTTGGCTGGTGCAGGGCACTGAGCACTGGGACATCCACACTGCAGACAGGTAGCGTCTGAGCCAGGGTGCCGAAAGGATGACTCGATAGGCTGTGGAGGATGTGGGTGCTGATGGGGGCCGGGGGTGGGGGAGTCTCAGTGGGAAGCAGAAAAGGGAGACTGAGGAGCTAGAAAAGTGAGGTAGGCGTGGCAGTGATCTCCAGGGAGTGCTCGCCATCCCTGAAGTGGGCCCGGCAGCGCTCACCTGGTGGTGCTTGCCATCCCTGAGGTGGGGCCCAGTGGTACCTGCCATCCCTGGGGGGAGCTATGGCCTGCTGGAGTTGGGGGCCTTCTCACTCCAGCTTCTCTTGCATACTCGGGGCCGGCACGGCCAAACCCCCAGGCCGGGAGGGACCTTGGCCCAGGGAGACTACACCGGCAGGACGGGAGAACCCTGTCCGCCATTCCCTGAGCACTGAGGGAGCATTTCCTGTGTGTCCAGTACCATTCTAAGCCCAGGTGGAGCCTCAGTGTTGCCCTCGAGGAGCCAGCTCCCAGTCTGTGGGGAGACTGTGCAGGTGGTGGGGCAGGGTACGGGGGAGGAGGTATCCCAGGAGGAGGTGTCGGCTCTAGGGGACACCCGGAAAGGTGAGGAGCCAGTGGGACTCGCGTGCCCGGGCCAGCCGGAAGGCAACAGTGAGGGGGGCAGAGGTGAGAGGGAGCCACCAGGAGGCCGGTGCCACTGGGCCCACAGAGGGTGTGCAGGGAGGCCAGGCCAGGGACATGGAGGGCTTTGAAAGTCAAATCAAGGGAAGAGCAGAGAAGGGAAATAGTGGCTTCTTGGCCCCCTGGTTCTTGAAGGGAAGGCGGCTCCGAGCCCAGCCTTCCATGGAGCTGGGGCCTTCTCTCCCATTCCTGCCCTCTTGTCTCCTACTGCTTCTCACATTCTACAATAGACTTGGGAGGGGGCGGCCTGGTGGGACCCAGGACTGCTCCTGTGGGGGAAGGGGCCCTCCCAGCCCTGTTCCCCCATGGGGTGTCAGTTCGGCTCCCTGCGATGGGGCGGATGGGGCGAGGATGCTGCCACACCTCCCTCCCCTCCTGGGGGGTGGCCGGGCGTTCCCTCTCACCCTGTGCTTCTCGACCATCCCCACTGAGCCGGCCCTGGTCTCGGCCTAGCCTGCCCATGAGACATATGGGCCCCGGGAAGACGAGGAGCTCCCTCCCCATTTCCTGCTGTCTTCTCCCCTCTCCCCCATAGGAGGGGGCATTAATCATTTCCCTGAAAAATGGGACTGTTTGGCTCTGTCCTCCCCCCTGCCCTCCAGAGGGCACAGGAGCAGAACAGGGGGTGGGGGCTGTGGAGGGGGCCCCTCTGCCCGTCCGGCCTCGATGGGTCATTCCTGCCTCTACACCTTTGCTGGGGCCGTGTCCTCCCTTTGTTTTCAAAGTCCAGCCAGTCTTCCTTTCCCCCTTCCCTGGAGCTCAGCCTCAGTTTCTCCAGTGTGAAGGCCTGGGACCAAGGAGCACCCCCTTTCCTGTTCAGCTCTAACTGCCTGAGGGCCCCAGAGAGTGAAGGGGGAAGGGTCGTTCCCAGAGACCTGTCCCGCTGCTCCCTAGGACCCTCAGACGCCTCCCTCCATTCTCCAGACTCCCCAGCCCTCCCTCTTCCTTTCTCCCCCGCCAGCCTCCAGACCCCCCTCCCTGCCGCCACCAGCAGTGCCAATGCCAAGGTCACGGCCGCCCGGGCCCACGCTGGCTGGTGTTCCTCTGTTGGGATCCCCCCGGCCGGGAAGCTGGCCAGCATCCTCAGCCACCGTCTCCCGGTCTGGGTGTGAGCCTCTGCTGGGAGCCCCGTGGGCTCCTGCGGGGACTGAGGACAGGGTCCCCGAATCCCGGCCACGAGGAGGTGCCCGGCAAGGTGCCCCCCAGCTCAGTTCTAGGCTCGTGCCTGAGGCCCGGGGCTCCTTGGTCCCAGGTCAGGCCTTTAGGCCCCGAGGGTCCATTAAGGCTGGTCCTGTAACAAGCCCGGGAGAGAGCTAATGAGGAAGGAGGCTGGTGAGAGGGCCGGGTAGGGCCAGGGAAGGACAGCCATGGGGAGAAAGGGCCCGAGCGCTGGTAGGTCCCAGCCAGGGGCTGCTAACAGACTTTCTGGAGGGAAGAGATTCGTTACCAGATACAATTGATACCCTCTGCCGAAGCGGTGGGCGGCTCTTTATCCTGCTTGGCTCCCACCTTTTCTCTCTAGTCTTGGCCTCGGCCCCCTGGAAGTCCCAGCCTCCTGCAGTTGGGTCTTTGTCAATGGTGGGACCCAGAGGCTTCCTGGCTATCACTGGGCAGTGGGTAAGGGGCTTTTTTGGAGGCTAGAACCATCAGACCCTGGGTGCACAAACCTGGGGGATGGGGGAAGAGCATACTGGGTCCCTGGACAATGGGAGCTATCTCCCAGACCCTAACAAGTAGGGAGAAAGAGGGGAACATTCCCACTTCTTCCACGAGGCCCCCCCCAGCCTGCCACCGCTCTGCCCGCATCCCCCCAGCGTGTTCTTGAGTGTCCCACGGCCGGGTTCCTCCCTCCCAGCATCTGACCGATCCTTGCCTCTCTCCAGTTTCCCCCATCTCTCCCCTCTTCCGATGTTCCCCAACCTTGTGCCCCCCAAATCCACTTAAGCCCCTTCCTTTTCCCAGAGTCCCCGTGGCCCTGCCCCTTCCACCCTGCCAACTCCCCCTTCCTCTCCGTCTCCCCTCTCCCTTCCTGTCCTGTGCCCCCATCTGGCTTTTCAGCTTTGGGAGGCCCTGCCCCTCTGAACCCGGTGCCGTGGCTGTCCCTCCCTCGCCCAGGCCCGGGCCCGCCGTGCCAAGATCTATTTCTGGGCTTCCTGTAAGTGAGGACAGATCAACAGATGCTGGACTTGGGGCCTGCTGCCTGGCAGAGCTTCCCTCCCTCCTTCCTTTTCCCAGGTCTGGCCCCAGGGAGTCAAGGTGGCCTCTGGAGGTGTGTGGGGGGGCATTAGGGGTAGAGGAGGGAACGCTTCCTGGGCTCCTGGCCCCCAGAGCAATTAGACCCCAGTTGGTCACTGCCAAATGGTGGGCCGGCCCTCCCTCTTTCTCCTGCTCAGGGAGGCCCGGGCCCTCCGTGGAGAGAGGCCCCCGGCCTTCCTCAGAGCAGCCGGCCAGCCTCCTCGCCACCCGTCGGTCCTGCTTCGGCCGGGCTGCGGAGGGGCGGCCGCTCGCCAACGGCAGTGGAGGTGCTGGCTTCTCTAGCAACCCTCCCTAGCAAGCTTCTTTCCCTCTCTGAGCCTCAGTTTCCCGTTCTGTAAAACATGATGGGGTGGGGGTGGGGTAGAAGCAGACAATCTCTAAGGCTCCTTTTTGTGCTGGATCCGAAGTGTGAATGTGCAGCCTCCCAAGGAATGTGCCTTGGCCAGAAGCCAGCTCCTCGTTGGGGGAGGGGGAGGGGGAGCTTGGACTCCATCCTCGGCCCCCTGGCCTTCTCCTCCCACAGGCTCGCTCCCTCCTGGGCCTCTCCTCTCACTATCATCTCTGCCTTCCCCTCGGGGCCTCTTTCCCAGTTGTCATAGGACCGTGGAATTTTAGGATCTGGAATGGAAAAGGCCTCCAAGGCTGTCCCATCCAAACCTGCCATTTTACAAAGCGGGAAACTGAGGTCCCGGGAAGTGGCGACCGCCCAAGCTCCCTCAGAGGATCCCACTGGAAGGGACTCTTCTCCTTCTACGAGCCTTGATGGCAGAAGGGCTGGGACTCTAAAGGGTCAGCGCCCGAGCTCCAAGCCAGTGCTCTGGAGTGCCGGACTCTTTAGAGCCTGATCTGCCTGGGGAGGGCAGGGAGGAGGAGGCTCTTCTCCGGCTCCTTGCTTCCCACCCAAGAGCCAGCGTGCACTCCCTGGGCAGAGAAGGTCGGGCTGGGTTCCTTGGCCTTGAGGAACCCTGGCACTTCTAGAGGCCTTTTCAGCCAGAGGAGGCCTCCGATTGCTGCTCCCCAGCACGGTGCGATGGAGCATCTTTGTGAGGGTCCGAGTTCCTGGAGGAATGGGGGTTCCACTCCTCAGCTCACTGTGGGGCCCCGTCTCGGCTCAGCTAACCAGGGCCAGAGCCAAAGCAGGCTGGACGAGAGTGAACGGCATCCGCGCCCCCTTCCCCCCACAACTCCCTTGGGAGACTCGGTCTCTCCCTTTGGTCAGACCCACCAGCCAGGGGCCGGGCACCTGGGAGCCCAACAAGGGGCAGAGGTCCTAGGGGCTGGCGTTCCCTGCTGCCTTTGGGGCTGGCCTAGGATTTTGGGGGGAGGGGGAGATAGGGAGGAGCCCAAGTTGTCAGAAATCGGTATTCTTTGTTTCTCTTGCTGTAGCTCATGTTATCTTCTCACCCCTGGAGAGCCATCTCTAATAACCAAGGTTTTTTTTCAGAAAAAAAGCCATGTGCCAAAGGGAACCCCACTTTGATACCATTGGTGCCCTGTTCCATACTCGGGGGGCCCCGGCTCTCTGAAAGGACGGACTGCCTTCTTCCTCTCCCTGGGAGTCTTGTACCCCCAACTTTGGGTCACTTCAGCGCTGGAATGGTGGCAATCACTTTGGCTGCCTCCAGTCCGTTTCGGTTTGGGGGAGTCTCCTCCCGGCCCTCGGCACGTTGGCCCTTTCTGGCTACAGGCGGGTTCCGTTCCATCGGGACCATCGTTGGTCTTGCTGTTCCCCAACCGAGGACTTTGGGTCCGACTCTTCACTCCCCCACCAATATGCTGATGTATTTGGGGGCATCCTTTGGGCCAATGACCTTCTTGGGGTACATGCCCCGAGATCTGTGGCTTGGAGGGACATTGGAATGGCTTTCTCCCTATAATCGCAAATGGTTTTCCGTACATTCACAGGTGGGTGAAGCTAACGGTTCCCAGTCACCTCCCTCCTTTGCCCTTTGCCCTTTGCCCTTTGCCCTTCCCTCTGGTACTCCTCAGTGCTCCTAGCTCCAGGTTTGGGAGATTCAGATTAACTAGCTTCTCCTTCAACATCCTGGTACCTCAAGTCACCTTCCAGTTGTTTACTGTTATGACATCTGGCTGGCAATGTTTAGGCCGCTAGGTCCATGGGGCAGAGAGAGACTGGAGGCCCGTTGCAGGTTGGGCCAGGAGGTGGGCTGAGAGCCCCCAAGTCTGGATTGCAATGATGGAGAAGTACCCCCGTCTCCTCTGGGCCACTGGCCGTGCCTCCCGCCCCGGGATGATTTCTTCGGGGAGCTCCCATCTCTCCTGGAACTGCCTCTGGTGGTCCCGGCCTCCCGAAAGCCAAGGCTTGGCTCCTCCCCCCCGCCTTGCTGCAGCCTAGCTCCTTGGAGGCACGGAGAGCCAGCCTGCCGCCCAGCCCCAACCAACCCAACTCCCGCTGCTAGGAACAAGAAGCTTATTAAGCGAAGCCTTGAGACCTGCCCGTTCTACAGTCCCACGGCCGGGCCCGGGCCTGGGGAGGGGGAAGGGGGGAGCACCCACAGAGTTCCATTTCCTTCTGCAAACAATCTACAGATGGGGGAAGGTTAGCACCCTGGGCTCCAGCTCCATTTCCTCCTGCCTTCTGGCCTCGGCCTTGGACCAGCTCTGTGTCTCTGTCTGAACATCTCTGTGTCTGTCTTTGGCCTTTTTCTTTATCACAGCTGAGTCACAAGGCTCAACTCTACTGCCAGGGTCAGTCTCAGTCTCATATCCTTTCTCTCTCTCTCCCCCTCCCTCCCTCCATCCATCTCTCTCTCTCTCTCTCTCTCTCTCCCCCCTCCCTCCCCCCTTCCTCCCTCTTTCATCTGTCTGTGTCTCTTTTTGTCTCTCTTTGTGTGTCTCTCTGTTTCTATTTCTCTTTATCTCTTTTTCTGTCTTTCTCCCTCCTTCTCTTTCTCTCAATCTCCCTCTGTCTCTCTCTGTCTCTCCCTCCGTTTCTCTGTCTCTATCTCTCCCTCCCTCTCTGTCTCTCCCTGTCTGTTTCTCTCTCTGTGTCTTCCTCCCTCCTCTCTCTCTTTCTCTATCTCTCTCTCTCCCTCTTCCTCCCTCTCCGTCTCTGTCTCTCCTCAATCACTCTTTCTGTCCCCCCCCCCAGTCCTCCCAGCTCAGTTCCTTTCTCCTCTCCTCCCTTTCCCTCCCCCTTTCCCTCCCCGGGCTCCCAGGCTGTTGTCAGACAATTATGGGGGAGGCCGGGCCAGGCTGGGTAAACACAGTACCAGCAGGACGTGAGGAATTCTGCTGCCTTAGCTCTGCGAGGGGGTGTGGGGGGGAGGGAGGAGTGGTCCGGGAACCCGGGCTAGGAGAGGAGGCGGGACTCTCATCCCTCCTGCTTTTGGACTCCTTTTCCACACTCAGTATCTATTGGGCCAGAGAAGAGGAGCCAGCTATGGGGAGGGGGGGGGCTTGGCCCAAACTCTGGTCCCTGGTGCCATCTCTGGGGACTCCCTGGCTACCCACTGCCTGCCAGGGTCAGGTTGGCCTCTTGTGGCCAGGGCTGCTTTAAGCTCTGTGAAGGAAGGGCATTCCCAGGGATCCTGGGCTGATGGGAAGAAAGGGAAGTGCTAGACCACGAGACCCAATGGAAGAGTTCTAGGGCTCTGTCCTGGGCAGAAAGAAGCCCTTAAGGAAAGGGAGAGAACAAGGGCTCTAGGCCTATTTCTCAGACCCCACTCTGCCACTTGGCTGAGAGACGCAGCTTCCTGTCCCCAACTTCGTCCTGTGCTCCACGAATGAGTGTGCCCTTGGAGACCCGTTTGGAACTCCCGGAGGGTGGGCCGGGTCGCCCTGCTGCCGCCCTCTCCCTCCAGCCGTGTCCAGAGAGGAGGCCGAGCATGAGGCAGATCCCCGCCCCCCACCATGCTAGGGGGGCCTTTGATGGCCTCTCTCACCCCTAATTTAATACTCTGCAGCCAGCCTGGGAAGGCAATTCTGTGAATTCGAAGCCAGCTCTCCTGATCCCAAGACCGTTCCACCACAGGCCTTTACTGCATTAGGAAGGCCAAACTGAGATTCAAATAAGGGCTTCCCTCTCAGGGCTTGGGGGGAGGGGGTGGAATTGTGAGAGGTGAAGGCCTAACTCCATCCCCTGATGGTGTGGACATTTCTGCTGGGCAAGAGGAGGTGGGGAGAGTGGAGGCAAGAGGCACTGGCCTTGTTTGAGATGAGCAGCTGGACACAGCTGGCCAAGCCATGGAGTGGCCCGCTCTTGGGCTCCCCCTCCCCCACAAGGCCCAGTTCTGACCAAGGCGTCCTTCAGTCCAATCCCAGAGGAAGCTTTCCCAGCCCCTGTAACGAGCATGCTTTCAATCACTCATCTCTGATTTGTCCCGTCTGGATCCCCTCTGGACGTCATCGTTTCTACGTGGACGCATTTTCATTAGACCGGGAGCTTTTTGGAAGACAAGGACGATCTTCTGCCTTCCTTTTCTTTAATACAGTGTGCGATGCGCAAATAGTAGATGCTTAATAAATGCTTATTGACCGGCCTGTTGGCTTCGTCGTCCCACTGAGCACTGAAGCGAGGAGAGGGGATTCCAAGGAGCTCATGGACCCGTTGACCTTTGCTCTCTTCATGGTCTCTTGCTCTTTCTCCTCTCCCCCTACCCCTCTACTGTTGTTTCTTTCCACTTGGTCTCAGACCTCTCTCCTTCCCCTCCTTAGCATTTTGCCTTTCGTTCCCTCCCTTCTGCCTCTCCTTGCTCCCCCTTCTCTTCTTTTCTACTTCCTCACCTACATCTTCCTCCCATCCTGCTTTCCTCGAGTCCCTTCTTGTTTCCTTTTCTGCGTCCTTTTGTTCATCTGAGTTTAGAGCCCGCAGGACACAGGCTTTGGTAACATCTCCCTTACTCCCAAAGGCCACCAAGAAAAAGCCCGCCGGTAACCTCAGAGCTCTGGCCGGCGGTGGTCTTGCCATCCCCAGATCTTTGATCTCTGGGAAGCCTCTGGTGGTCGTGTGCACTCCCCTTCTTGGAAATCTCTCTTCCTTTGCTTTCTGTAAGATTAGATTCTTGAGGCTTTCCTCTTAAAGGGCTCAATCCTCTTGTCTCTTTTTGTCACTTCACTTTCCTTCTCTCTCTCTGTCTCTGTCTCTGTCTCCTTTCTTTGTCTCTGCCTCTCTGTCCCCTCTCTTCTCCTTCCCTTGCAACCCCTCTTCTCTCCCTTCCTCCTCCTCCTCTTCCCCTTTCCTCCTCCTCTTTCTCTTTTTCCTCCTCCCTTTTTTCTGTCTCTCCCCTTTCTCTGTGTCTCCCCCCTCTCCCTCTTCTCTCTGTCTTAGTTTCTGTTTTTCTTTCCTCCTCTCTGTCTCTGCTCTCGGGCTTCCATGATTTCAGTTCCTCTCTCCATGCTGGTGTGATGAGTGGATTAGCCCACGTGGTTCAGTCCTTGGGGTCTGCACGGATTTGCCTTTCCTGGGGGGGTGTCTTTGTTTTTTTAGTACATGAAAGTGATAACCTGATCATCTTAACTCTTTTTTCCCCTTTGTGGTGGGGAGTGAAATGAGAACTATTGGGAACCGCCAAGCAATGGTGATAGCCTGTACTTCTCCAGGTCGCCACATGTGTCTGTGGTCATGTGCCCCCTCTGTCCCTTTTTTGTCTGATTTTCTCTGGTGGCTGGTGCATGAGCATTTAGAGATGTGGTGACCTCGTGAGCTTGGGAGATCCCGATGTCTCAGAGGTGACCGGAATCAGTAACAGAGTCCATTGGCGTGGTAGTGGCCAAGGACAGAGAGAGTGCCTGAAGGCGGAGGTAGAAAGATGGAGGATGGTGGAGGTGTCAGAGTCAGTAATCCCTGGTGATGGAGAGAAGTGCTGGCTCAGTAGAGAGCAGAATTTCACGAGGACTCCATGAGGGAAAAAAAAGGACCTTCAGGGCTGAGACTCTTGAGGTGCCCCTTTATGCCTCTACATGTGTGTCTGACTAATTTTGTACTTTAAATCTGAGCCTAGTTCATCCTTAAATATGCAAGGGGAGAGTAAACCCTGCTAAGGATGGATGGATGGTTTTCATAATCACTGTTATTTTACCTTATCAGAAAATCCCCCCCCCCTTTTTTTGGCTGAGGCAGTTAGGGTTAAGTGACTTGCCCGGGTCACCCAGCTAGAGAGTGTTAAGTGTCTGAGACCAGATTTGAACTCAGGTCCTCTTGACTTCAGGGCTGGTGCTCTAATCACTGTGCCCCCTAGCTGCCCCAGAAAATCCCTTTTCTAAAAGTATCCTAGTGGCTGATTGATAATAAGGACCACCTTGGATGGAGGCTTGTAACTGGCAGTAAAAGAGGCCAGAGTGACCCTCCAGTTTATCCTCAAGATCCCGAAGGGAGAAGTAGTGAGATCTGGGGGATCCGGCCTACCAATCTGAGCAGGATTTGGGAAGATGTTGCGCTGATGACTCCCAGCTTTCTGACTCTGGCCTCTCTCCTAAATGAAGGGCTGCTTGGGGGCTGGCAGTGAATAGAGTGCCAGGATTAGAGTCAGGAAGACTTGAATTCAAACTCGGTCTCAGACACTCACTAGTTGTGTGACCATGGGCAAGTCACTTCCTTTCTGTTTCTCTCAGTTTCCTCCTCCTATTTAGTTACCTGGAGAAGCTCGTCAGTATTGTGTGACAGTTCCATGATGACATGCTTGCTGGGGTTCTGCATAATGGATACTGCTGCTGCTCTTTTTCCAGCTTATACATGAAGCTGGTTGTTTCCTTTATTCTTTTAAAAAGTTTTCATAAGAGCTTTTTATTTTCAAAATACACACAAAGATGTTTTTCAACACTCACTCTTGCAAAACCATGTGTTCCAATTTCCCCCCTTGCCCCCCTCCCCTAATCGACAAGTAATCCAATAGATGTTGAACATGTGCGATTCTTCTCTATGTATTTCCACATCGATCGTGCTGCACAAGAAAAATAAGCTCAAAAAGGAAAAAATATAAGAAAGAAAAAAAAGCAAGTAAACAACAACTAAAAAAGTGAAAATATTGCTATGCTCCACAATTCAGGCCCGCTAGACCTCTCTGGATATGGATGGCTCTCTCCATCCCGGGTCTATTGGAACTGCTCCAAATCTCCTCATTTTTTCCTTCTTGAAGAGGACCCTGATGTCAGGGTCAAAGTACAGTGTGTCAGACAGTGGCTGTCAAACTAATAGGAGCTCGGAAGGCTCTACCGCAGGCCGGGCACCAAGAGTCCACAGGAACACAGGGAGGAGAGCTGGCTGTACGTCTGCACGGTTCCCATTTCTTTTGGGCCGCCACAGTTCTGCTTCCCTCAGAGAGCACGGCCCCTTCTCCGATGAGGGTGCACCATGAAGCCAGACTGTGTGCTCGCTCTCCTGCTTTTTAGCATGATCTTTTCTTCGATGGCAGACACTTGAAAATAGCGCCGAGGGCAGCTATTGCATTAATGGGAAACTAGAACAGGCTATGAGCCAAGACCAAAGTGTCAGGAGACTCGATGCGGACGTTTGTATTTGCAGACGACTGTGCCCTCGGTGCAGCCTCCACGGCGAGGGGCAGCAAAGTGCAGAGGGGGTTTCTGCCATTCTCACTAGGTTTGGTGTCATGGTTAACAAGAGGTTCTCCGCCAGCCAGCACCACACTGTCCATACCTGGAACCTTTACTTATGGCAGACGGATGGATGTTGAATGTTGTGGATGCGTTTGCTTACCTAGGTGTTATACTTTCCAGGGATGTCCATGTGGATCATGAGATCCACACACACGTGGCCGGAGCTGGCTCAGTGTTTGAGGCTCCAAAGGAAAGTGTGGGAGAGGAGAGGGATTACGACCCCCAAACTGAAGGCCTCTAGGGCCCTTGTGCCCATCTCGTCGCTGTATGCCCATGAAACTTGGACGGCCTACCAGCGCCGTGCTAGGAAACTGAATGGCTTCCATGTGAATTGTCTTAGGGAGATTTGGAAGATCCCCTGGCGGGATCAGGTACCAGACACTGAGGGCCTTTTGGGAAATAAGCTGCCAAATTTACAAACTCTACTGCAGAGAGCACAACTCTGATGGGCCGGCCGTGTGGTTCAAATGCCAAGTGTATGTTTGCCTAAGACTATTTTACACAAAGCAGGTGGTCATGAGAAGCGATACAAGAACCCTCTCAAGGTCCCTCTGCAGAACTTTAGAATTGATTGTGATACATGGGAGACGCTGGCACAGGACCGCCTGGTGTGGTGCGCCCTCATCGGAGAAGGGGCCGTGCTCTCTGGGGGAAGCAGAACTGTGGCGGCCCAAAAGAAATGGGAACCGCGCAGACGTACAGCCAGCTCTCCTCCCGGTATTCCCGTGGACTCTTGGTGCCGAACCTGCGGTAGAGCCTTCCGAGCTCCTATTGGTCCGATCAGCCACTTGACCCTGATGTTAGGGTCTTCTTCAAGAAGGAAGGAAACAGCCAACTCCTCCATAAAATGGGAATAATAATAGCATCTTCTTCTCAGGGGTACTGCCACAGGGCTGTGGTGAGCGGCAAATGACATGAATTCCGGGTTCTTAGCGTGGCGCCTGGAACGTAGCGAGAGCTCTGTCAGTTTGTGCTAGCCAGATGATGTTGAAGCTGTGGGCCTGGGAGGGATCATGGAGCTCCTCAAGGTCAACGTGATGAGGAGAATGATCCCAAAGGGGGCGGTGGCCGCAGCAGTAATGGTAGTTAATGAGTTTTGGGAACTCGAGGTCTACAAAGTACTCTTCAAATGTTAGCTCATTGAGCATCCATAATGACCCTGGAAGGAAGATGCTGCTGTTAGATCCATTTTACATTTGAAGAAGCTGAGGCAGGCTAGGGTAAAGTGGCTCATCTGGGGTCACACAGCTATTCAGTACCTGAGGTTGGATTTGAACTCAGATTCTGGAAATTCAGTGAGGGCAGCTCATCACACTGAGCCCTGGAGAACAGACGAAGAAGAGTTGCTTCGTCCGGCTCTGCCCTTTATTTGTTGTCAGTTAAGGAGCACTATAGGGCCCAGAGCACCAGGTCTGGAGTCAGGGAGTCCTGAGTTCAGATTCTGCCTCAGATACTAAACTGCTAAGTGACCCTGGGCAAGATACACCCCCTCTGCCTGCCTCAATCTCTTTACCTGTAAAATGGGACTAAGAGTCTCTCTCTCAAGGTGGCCGTGGGGCTCAAAGGAGACCATATTTTTCAAAAGCACTTAACGGAGTTCCCGGCCCATAGTAAGTGTTAAATAAATGCTGGTCCCCTCTCCCTTCCTCTGTGATTTTGGGCAAGGTACATCTGTGGATCTCCATTTCCTCGTCCTAAAACATCAAGGTGGTGGGACTGGGTTGAGCCCTTCCAAGTGTCAAAGTCGATTCCTCTATATCCAGCTAGCGGAGGGGACCCCAACAACTTGACAGTGGGCTCCCACATGCCTTCTCCTTGCATTTCTTTCTCCTGTCCCCTAGTTTTGTCCCCACACAACCAACATATTCCACGGGCCATTTCAGTGCCTTTTCGTCCCTTTGTCTGATTTCCATTCGGTCCCCCGCCTGAGCAGGGTGAGACTTGGTACCTTTCTGGCTAGTGGTGCCCTCAAGACCTCGTTTTGAAGCTCTGGGAAGAAGGAGCCTGTTGTTTTTCTGTGGGGCCCCTGGAGGCAGGGGAGGGGGCTGAGTACTGTCGTCCTGGAGGGCCATCCTCGGGTCCAGGTGGTAGGGCTGGCCAAACATCTGAGCATCAGGTCTGAGCCAGGCCCCCGGAGTCCCTCACTGCCGGTCAGCACCTCCGGTGTGCCTGGGTGTGGGGAAGCAGCCGCAGAGCAAACAAACAGACCCGGCTGACGACAGGAAGCAATTACAGACCACCCGGCCTTGGCCACAGCTTGGGCGGAGGAAGAGAAGGAGGCCTAGACAGTGGCCTGAGAAACATGGAAGGGAGAGGCCGTGGAAAAGGCCAAGGCGGGCGGAGGGGGCCGTGGGGAAGGGCAAACTAGGGGTGGGGGGATAGGGAGAGCCGTTGGGCCAAGACTGACGGATGGGGTCGGCTACAGAAAAGGTCAACTGGGAGAGGGAAGATGTAGAGGAGGGAGCAGTTGAGGAGTCAGAGATGGGCGGCAGAGCAGAGTGAGGGGAGATCTGGTTGCCCCACAGCTTGGGGTGGCAGAGGTCTGCCTGGTTTCTGCCAGTATTGGGGGAAAACTTCAGGGACAGACTGTAGGATCCAAGACTGGTTTCCTTTGTGGCTTGGAGAACCCGCTGTATTCTTGAGTCATGAGCAAGAATTTCGGAAACAGCAGGGTTAGTGAGGCCCCAAAGCTTGCTCACTCACTGGGTTTCCCCACCCTGTGTTTCCTCAGTTTCTTCCTTCATAAAATGAAGGGGCTGCACAGAGATCTCTTTCAGTCTGACCCGATCTCTCTGTCCTCCGGTGTAGTATTCCCCCTCAACTCTGGCATTTTCTGTCCCAAAAGGCATCTGAGCTCAGTTTCCTTCTGTGGAAAAGGAGAAGTTTTGATTGGATGCCCTCTGAGGACTTTCCTTTCCGGCTCCAAATCTGTGGTCGATATAACAGAAGTCCAGAGATGCAGAGCCATGAGATCTTGTGTTGGCCGGAGGCCGGAAAGATTAAGGGCTCCAAGCAAGGGGTGAGGGATGAGGTCGGTACAGCCTTGGGACCAGATGAGGGAGGGCCTTCCTCGATCAGTGGAGCAGGCAGGAAGGGAGAGGGCCAGTGAGGCTCTTTGAGGGGTAGCACACCTGGAAGCGAGACCAGGAAGCAGCTGCTGAGAGCCAGGATCCAAGGATCGTCTCCCATTCCCAACCCCTTCCCCCCCCCCCCCGAGCAGTCAACAGCCCAGTTCGACCCCGACTGGAGCTGTGGAGAGGGCGTGATCTGGCCCGTGGGGTTCTGGGAGCCCGACCAGCCAGTCAAGCCGGAGCTCCACCAGAGTCACTCTGGGATAAGACTCCCCCCTTTCTTCCCCCGACTCTATAAACTCATCTGGTTCTGGGCTGCTCTGTTTGTTTGCTTTTGCCAGAGTTTCCTGATGAAAGTTCCTTTTCAAAATTCCAGCCTCGTTTCTACGGAACTAGTGGGACAGAGGCTTTCCTCACCTGGCCTGAGGATAGAGCAGGGGCGCAGGAGCCACCATTCCCCTCCCCCCAGAAGCCGGCCCAGAGCCTAGTTGGAGAGGGGCCTGGATCCTGCCATTCGAGGATGGCTTAAAGAAACCGGGGATGTTTACACGAAGAAGACGAGGCCTCAGAACAATCGCTACGGCTGGTTTCGAGCATGTGGAAGGATGGCAGATGGCAGAACCGGGTGCAGCAGTGGGGGGAAGCTGAGGGGAGGCAGCCAACGGGATCAGCTCCTCAACTGCTAGTTAGCACTGGGCGGCCTCGGGAAACGGGGCCTTCTTCCTCATCACCGGAGGGCCAGAGGATCGTTTGGCGGCTAGAGATGGGGTAATGGTCAGCCCGGACAGCCTCAGAAAGGTCTTGGAATCCCTAAATCCGGGATTCCTGGGAGGTTCAGAGAGAGGGGGCGCTGCTCAGCAACAATGGGCAGGGCTCTGGGGACAGCCTTGGAGGCCAGACTCAAAAGGAGACTCAGAGGATCTTTGGGGGCGGGGCTCAAAGCATCCTTTGAAGTCAATATACAGAAAACAGAATTCAGGGTTAAGAAATGGCAGGTGTTGAGTCCGGTTCATCCGTTATTCAGAAGCATCTTGTTTGTGCTTCAGAAAAACATTCTTCAGGGGTAACTAGTTGGTGCAGTAGTTAGAGCCCTGAAGTCAGGAGGCCCTGAGTTCAAATGTGACCTGTCACTTAATATTTCCTGGCTGTGTGACTCTGGGCAAGTCACAACCCCAATTGCCTCAGAAAAACAAACAAACAAAAACATTCAAGAAGTGAGAGTTGGCCACTCCTGGCTATGGTGAGCACTGAAGAGCGGTAGCACAAAATGAACCATGCTGAGGCAGAGTTTCCTCATCTATTAATCGGGGAATGATACCTGCAGGAGCTCCCTACCAGGGAATGGGAGGAGAGGATTTGTAAACTCTCAGCGAGCTCCAAGAACATCCACCATCTTTGTCATCGTCACTGTCCTTGTCAAAGCCACATTTCCTTTTTGACAACCTAGGGACTGCTATGCTCAGTGCCAAAAGAGATTAGGAGTCTAAGAAGTTGAGATCGAGATGACCCAAGTGTCCAAACAGACACTCTCCAGATGTTCTTGCTTGTGGATGGCAGGGTGAGCCCAATAACAGAAGCCACATAGTCTAAAGGGCTGAAGGCTGCCCAGTGGCCAGGCTGCAGCATGCCTATGGATGGCTATCATAGTTGATCAAAATATGGCAGATGGACTGAGCCCCAAAATGAAGACAGAGAAAAGAACTGGCCGGTTGACTGACATTGGGGGCCCTTGGCATTCGCTTTGTGTGGCCTTCCATAATCCAAGCTTCTCTCACTTTTCTGGTACCTCCTTTCTCCAGGGGATGCTCCACAGCTATCAATCGGGGACCCTCCTCCCAAAGAGCCAAATGGCAGATGATGTGGAGGACAATGGAGGTCCTTAATTGGCCACCAGGGGTATGTTACCAGGGATCACTCCATGACTTGGATGGCAAAAGTGGCATAAAGATCCTGGAAGCCATGACACATAAAGACTCTTAGAGGAAGTGGGAGCTTAGTGATACATGTAATCAATGCTTAGTGATTATGACTAGGAAGGCATCCAGCAAACGGGCTAAATGCTCTGGGATGTGTTGATTGCGGGGGGGGCAGATATTTCTATGGGGACATAGAGTAGATAGGACCGTGTGACTTGGGGGAAGCAGTATCCCCGCTGAGGAGACACAGCTGGGAAGAATGGAAACCATGTGGGCCTTCTTTCTTACTCGCTTGTGCATCTTAGCAAATCACTCAAGTGATTTCATCCTGTTTCTTCTTCCTCTTCTATAAAATGGGAAGAAGAATGTTAGAGCTCTCCAATTCTAAGGCGTAATGTGGTTGCCAACAGAGTGGAGAGAGTTTAAGATTTGGAGTTTGACTCCAAATGCATTTTGAAAATTTCCAAATGCAAATCCTATGAATTGTTGGATTAATTTTTTAAAACCCTCCGAATTTAACAAAGATCAACATTTTTCGCTCCAAGTAGTGCAGAAAAAGAAGATTGGCCCCAGAGCGCCAAATCTCCTCAGAGGGGCTACCTTTTCTTTTTAGGACACGCCACTTTCAAAGTCGTCCAGCTTTTCTGCGCTCCCCTCTGGCTTTGCTTCTGTTTTCTTCTCACGTCATCCCGGATTTTTTTCTCCCTCTGGAAAAAAAGTCACCAAAAAACAAAACAGAACAAAAAACGAAAAACAAAACAAAACAAAAAACATAAAATGAAAAACAAAACAAAACAAAACAAACCACCACCCCGGTAACAAATATGCCTTCTCAAGAAAAAGTCAGTTCCCACATGGGCTACATTCCCAAAATGTGTGAGGGATTCTGCATCCCAAGTCCCTCAAGGAGATGAGTTTCCTCAAGGGGCTTCTGAACTCATGCCTAGCCACCAGCACAGCTTGGGGCAAAGAACCAGAAGTCTTAACACTTAAGGTTTGGCAGAGATTAAGGTGGCTAGAAGACAGCTTTAAACTGGGAATGTTTGCCCGCAGGCAGTGGAGCAGATTAATAGAGCCGCCACCCCAGTGAGGCAGGTAACTTTCACCCAACTGGGGGAGGATCTGGAGCAAGAATAAGTGCCCTGACACTCCCCCCCTTCCCTGGGAGGTACATGCCATGTAATAATAATGATAATAATATTTAGCAAGTTCTAAGTGCCAAGCACTGTGCTTTAGAATTAGCATCTTTTTGGATCTCATATATTGTCTGGAACTTCTGCCTTCAGAGTTGGAAGGGACTTTAAAGATAATGTAGCTTCCCCCTCCCATTTGATAGCCGTGGGGGGGGGTTATTTGCCCAAGGTCACCCAGGTAAGTGTCAAATCTGGGATCTGAATTCTAGTCATGGAACTCCAAACATTACTGCTTTTTTGTTAACTCTGGGCGCTGGGGAGCTGATCTGGGGCCACAGCTGTAGTCTCACTAGCTGTCCCCCCTTTCCTCTGCTCTTTCCTTCTCCCCGGAGCTCAGGGGAAGATGTGACCTAGGGAGAAACAAGTTACCTGGAGTGGGGTTGTACAAGGTTAGGAGTCGAGGAGTCATTTCCTGAGCCTTTCTCACCCCTCTCATCCAGCTGTGTTTGCTCTGGGCGTGTGTGTGGGGGAGCTGTCTCAGTCTGGGGCCCTAGGGCCCAATGGAAAATTGAATGTGATATTAAGTTAATTAAAACTGCCCTCTCTGTGTTAATCTTCTTGTCAAGTTGTAATTAAGGGCTGCTCAAGCCCTAGCTGGGAGAGATGGAGAAAGGGAGGCCGTTGTAGAAGGAGGGAGGGACAAAGTACTGAGGAGCCTGTGACCCCCTTTCTTCAGTCTGAGAAATCAGGTTGAGATTTATCCTACCACCACTCCCACTCTGCACAGGGCTCCCAGTGACCGATTCACGGGGGAGAGGGAGGCACTGTGGTTGGAGGATACCGAGCACAGTAGGGCAGTGCTGCAGCCAAAGGGGGCTGGGGCTCAAAACTCCATCAAGCCCACCTACCTACCCATCCTGACACATAGTAGGCACTTAATAGCTACTTGTTCCCCCCCTCCCCCCCCTGCCACTTAGTTTCTCATATATCTTGTAAATATCAGGCTTTAAGAGAGTTGGGAAAAAAGATATTTCTTCTACCTAACCGTTTTTCTTCTGATTTCACTGATTCTGTTTGCACACTATCTTTTCAATTTCATAAAATTAAACTGATCTAGTTGATCTTTCTGTTGCTAACCTTTCTATATCTTGTTTGTTTTAGAATTAGTCCCTTTATGGGAGGGAGGGAGAGAATTTGGAATTCACAATTAAAAATTTTTTTTAAAAATCATTATTATACCTTTTTATTTACAAAACATATGCATGTGTAATTTTTCAACATTGACCCTTGCAAAACCTTCTGTTCCAACTTCTTCCCTCCTTCCTCCCACCTCCTCCCCTAGATGACAGGTAGTCCAATACATGTTAAATATGTTAAAGTGTATGTGAAATACAATATACGTATGCATATTTATACAGTTTTCTTGCTGTACAAGAAAAATCAGAGCTAGAAAAATAAAACCTGAGAAGGAAAACAAAAATGCAAGCAAACAACAACAAAAAGAGCAGAAATGCTATGTTGTGGTCCGTACTCATTTCCCATGAACTCACAATTTTTAGAAAAAAGGAATAGTAAACATTTTTTACACGTAATCAAAATATTAGCTACAAATTATTCTCTTAAAAAAACACAAACTGTCCCTTTAGTAGCTATAATAACTATGAAAGCTATGAAATGTACTTAATATGATTGCCTTCTGTTTTGGGTTTTGTTTTGTTTTTGGTGTGACATTTAACATTTGGGTTGTATATCCATTTAGAATTTATGATGGTGGGGGATACTATGTTGACTTAAAATTAATTTCTGCCAGTCTCCTTTCTTATTTTCCTAGTAATTCTTTTCAAACAGGGAATTCTTTCCCAAGTAATATATATTCTCAGTTTATTGAACACTGGGTTATTGAGTTCAATTGTGGCTGATTCTATTTTTTAAGTAGTAACAAATAGATTTTCTTATGACTCTGCCCTTTGGAATGCCAGTTCCACAACAAACTTCTCCTTACTCTAAATCTTTTCCTCTTTCCATCTACTAACCATTACTGAAACCCAGCTTCCCCCTCTTCCACTCCATGACACAGCCTCCCTAGTCACCCTTTCCAGTATTGACTAGTTATCCATTCCCCTCTACTGGTGGAGGAGAGAGCAGTTGGGGAAAATCTATGTATGTATCCATGTATATAGGTATGTATGTATGTATCTAGTGTGATCTGCATCCAGACTCCATAATTCTTTCTCTGGATGCAGATAGCATTTTCTATCATGAGTTTTTAAGAATCATTTTATATCATTTTAATGCTGAGAAGAGCCAAGTCCATCACAATTGATCATCTTATAATTTTGCTGTTACCATGTACAATGTTCTCCTGGTCCTGCTCACTTAGCTCCGCATTAATTCATGTAAGTCTGTCTGGGGTTTTCTGAAATCTGACTGCTCATTTCTTATAGAACAGTAGTATCCCACTACGTTCATATAACACAATTTGTTCAGCCATTCCTCAATTTACAAACAAAAATGTTTGTAGCAGCTCTTTTTGTAGTGGCAAAGAATTGGAAATGGAATGGATGTCATCAGTTGTAGTTCTGTAAGAAATGATGAGCAGGCTGATTTTAGAAAAGCCTAGAAAGACTTATATGAACTGATGCTGAGTGAAATGAACAGAACCAGGAGAACATTGTATATGTAGCAGAAAAAGTATAAGATGATCAACTGTGATGGACTTGACTCTTCTTAGCAATACAATGATCCAAGAAGATCACAATAGACTTGGGATGGAAAACGTCAATCACATCCAGAGAGAACTATGGAGACTGAATGTGGATCGAAACATAATTTTTTACCTTTTTTTGTTGTTTGCTTTTTCTTTCTTGTGGATTTTTTCCCTCTTGATCTGACTTTTTTGTACAATATGACAGATATGGAAATATGTTTAAAAGGATTGCACATATTAACCTATATTCGATTGCTTGCTGTCTCGGGTGGGTAAGGGAAGAAGGGAGTACAATTTGGAGCACAACGTTTTACAAAAACGAACGTTGGAAACTATTACAAAAATGAATGTTGGAAACTATCTTTGTGTTGAGGATAAAAAAAATCTGTGGACAATAAATGTCTACACACTCTCTCTTCTCATTCACTTCTAAACCCCTTACAGTCTGGCTTCCGGCAAAACTGCCCTTTCCACACTTATTTACTATTTATTCCATATAGACTTGTCTGTATATGTTCGTTGTTTCTCTCGTTATGTTGTGAGCTCGTTGAGGACAGGGACCATCTTTTGCCTCTTTTTACATCCTTGGTCCTTAGCAGTGTCTGTCACGTAGCAAATACTTTAAAAATATGTGTTGATTAATATGGCATAATCTTTTTTTTATTTTTTTAGGTTCTACATGAACATTCGTTTTTTTTTTTTTTTGTTTTTGTTTTTTGTTTTTAACATATTTCCATATGAGTCACATTCGGAGAGAAAAATCAACAACAACAAAAAAAACCATGAGAAGGAAAAAAAAACAGAAGAAAAAAGGTGAAAACAGTGTACTTCAATCTACATTCAGTCTTCATAGTTCTCTTTAGACGTGGATGGCATTTTCTGTCCCAAGTTTATTGGAATTGCCTTGGATCACCGAATTGCTTTCTGATAATTGATCATCATACAATCTTGCCGTTGCTCTGTATGATGTTTTCCTGGTTCTGTTGGATCCACTCGCCATTGGTTCAGGTAAGTCCAGGCTTTTCTGAAATCAGCCTACAATGGTATAATATGTGATCAGAAGTGTTATTCTCTCTTCATCCCTTCGTTTCATTGAATGAATTTTGGTATTTGTCTAGCTCGATAGACATACAGAATGGTGTGGTAGTCCGAGAGTCAGTCTCTGAGGCAGGAAGACTTAGATCTAAGTCCCACCCATGAGACACATCTTATTGATCTGACTCTGGTTGGCAGATTATAGAACCTCTCACTACTCTAGGACAACTTTTAAAGCCTATGAGTTGTAGGGAAGGCACCAGTGCTGGAGGGAAGTTTCCCCATTGCGAATTCCTTGTACCGATGAAATTTCACATTGAATCCCTAGCCTATAAAGTAAAGGTGTCAAACAAACCCTGCTGCTGCATAGGGCCCACAGAACTTCCAATTCAAATGTCAGTGGGAAATATTGTACAAAACCGAATAAAAGTATAACAAACCATAGATAATATTACATTTGAAAAGTGTCAACCTAGGTTCTTTGGGGGCCCTTACATCCATATTAATTCTATTTGAGTTTGACACCCCTGTTCAAAAGTTTGGTTGGCGTAGCAATCTGTAAATTGATTTAGATAACATTGTTTCTAGTGTATTGTCATGGTTCGGTCATGAGCACTGAATAGTATTCCAGTCCTTTATGTTTAGGACTTCTTAAACTTTTTTCACTCTCAACTCTTTTTTTTTTTCCCCTCAAAAATTTTTACGTGACCTCAGGTATATAGGTATATAAAATAGGCATATAAACCACACATTTACTGATAACAAATCATAGTTTCACAACTCCTGCGTTCAGCTACGTGACCCTATGTGGGCTTGCTTTATCTTGCTTTTTATTTCTGTAAACAATATTTTGGGATAGTGTCTGTCCATGTCCTTGGTATAATGGTTTCCATACATTTTATGCATATTTTTAAATGGTACTTCTCTTTCTATTTCCTCTTAGATTTTATTGCCATAAGGAAATTCTGTTGATTTTTATGGGTTTATCATGTATTCTACTTTGTTGAAGTTATCAGTTGTTTCAGTTGTTTCTTTGTTGATTCTCTAGAGTTTTCTAGATAAAGTAATTGGGGATGATCGTATCTCCTTTTTGTTTATGTCTTGGGTATTGGATTTTTTTCTCTTGTCTTATTGTTAAAGTTAACATTTCTAAAAGTAAATTAGATGAATAATTGGGAAGACACATAGTGGGAAAGTTTGCAGTGTGTCCTCATGTACCCATTATATATAATGTGAGCTTTTGGTTTTAGATGTGTATGCATATATATATATATATATATATATATATATATATGTGTGTGTGTGTGTGTGTATACATCCATACATCCATACATATATATATATATATATATAATTTTTTTAAAAAGGTGCTATGTAAGGCTCCATTTTTGTGTGAAGGCATTAAATCCATATTAAATGTAAATCACACATCCTTATCATTCTCAGAATCAGTTAACCACATTAGTCTCTTCACCTAATGCTACGCAGAGAGCCCAAGGCACAGAAGGGCTCGGTTGTCTGTGGGGAGGAGAGGAGCATCTGGAGAATGGGCCAAGACCGAGAAAGGCAGGGAAGGATGGGGGCTGAGCTTTGTCAAGACCCTCGGTAGACTTGGGCAATAGGAACTCATAGAATCTCAGGGCTGGGAGAGATCTTAGAAGTTATTTCCTCCTGCCCTAGGCAGATGAGGTGGTTGGACCAGATGGATGGTCTACATCTTTCCTGACGTAACTCAACAATTATTAGTACCCATTCGGAGGGAAAATACATATTGACAAAAAGTTGCTATAAATTTGGGGATGGTTTTAAACAGACGAGTATTTTCTTAACGATGATATCACCCAGATACGTGTGGGAGACGGTCGTACCTGTATGTGTGAGGTATTTGTTCCTGTTGGCTTGGCTGCTTCTTTCTTGATTCACATCTGGACTTGGGTCCCTTTGTCCAAAGTCTGGACTGAGGTTGGGGGAGAGTAGCCAGGGGAAGCTCTGGCAGAGCTGCTGCCTGCGGGGCCCTCTGGCCCGCTCCCCCGTGCTCCCCACTCCTCCAAGTTTACATCCACAAAGGCTTTCCCATCTAGGAGCTCCTCTGGGCAAACAAACCCGGTCGAGCTCATTTTTTAGGGACTTTGGCATGGAGACTGGCACACTGTGGCCTGGCCCTCCTCGGAGGGCAATTGAAATGAACAAATGAGATCGTGGCGGTGGGAAAGCGCTTTCCAAAGAAGCAGTCCGTCCTATTCAGTCCTCCTCTTTGTTCCTGGCAGAGGAGGGGAGAAGCCAGGCCTCCTGAGCTGGGCTTCGATGTTCTTGTCTGCACCGGGGACTGGGCATTGAGACCTGGGTCTAATTCCCACTCTTACACTTCCAGGTTGGGTAGCCCTCAACTTCTGCGTCCTGTTCTGTCAGGGCCCAGGTGCCGGAGCTGCCATTATCACCAGTGATCTGTGAGGCCGACTGGGGAAGAGTTTGGGACGCGTGGGGGACTGGCCCGAGGACGGCTGTACTGCAGGTGTCCGGGATGCTCGGGCCTTGTGTCGGGGGCCCCCTCTGTGGGTGGGTGGGGACACCTGGCTGACGGCCCATCCTGAAGACGTGGGGATCCGGCCTTCACATCGCTCTGAGCTCCTTCCTACTCCACCTCCAGCCAGGGGTCTCGAGCCAGATTTCCTGCCCAGTAGCAGAGAAGCCATCAATCTGCAAAGGCTAAGACAGAGAGATCCTCGCAGACTGCCTGGCTCGGCCCAGCCGGAGTCCAAGGAGCCGAGACAGGCCAGGGAAGGGGAGGAAGGTGCTGCTGGGGAGAAATGGGGGGGTGGGAGAGCTGGCACTGGCAGCTGGGGACCTGTTTGGCTTCAAATCTAAGAATGTGGGAGCTGGACGGGGCCTTAAACGGAGCCGAGGAGTTGGGCGGGGGCCCTGGGAATCCAGATGAGAACCTCTGGATTGGATGAGCCCGAGGAGACTGAGTGGGGAGCGGCTGGGCTCCCCCTCCAGCTGGACGTGGGGGGCCTCTTGTGTGTGCTTGGGAGTCGGTGGGAACTTTCTGGGGTTTCCCTGGCTGTCCTCTATGCATGCAGTAAGTTCCCTTTTTAGCTTGGCCCCCTGGCTTTTGTGGCTCCCTTCAGGATCGAGCCAGAGGCCCACCCTCCACCTTTTCAGATCCCCCTTAACTCTGTCCCCTGGGGAGGAGGCTGGGATGGAATAGCCACTTCTCTCCCCACGAGGCCATAGTTTTTACAAAGCAAGTGTCTGGCAATGACCCCGAGGAGGGAGAAGAGCGAGGGTCTGATCTCCCAGGTGAGGAGACTGAGGCTGGTTGTGTCCAGAGTCGCGGGGTGATGGGAGAAGCTGCCTTGTGGATGAGCTTTGGGCAGGCCTCAGCCAAGCTTTCTGTTTCAGCCAGTTTCTATGTGCTGTTGTGTTTACGCACGTGTGTGTGTGTGTGTGTGTGTGTGTGTGTGTGTGTGTGTGTTTGCCACTCAGCTGTCAGGAGGCTCTGATTACAGTGGGCTGGCAGGGAAGTGAGGCTGCTGGAGCCTGAAGGTCATGGGAAGGACGCTTCAATTATTCCGTGACATCCTTGGGTCCCAGCAGAGAGGACACAGGCCTCCGGCTACAGGACAATGGCAGACAATCCGGAGGGGTGGTGGGGGGGGCGGGCAGGAGGGTTCAGAGACAGAAAGGAATGAGAAGAAGAAAAGAGTAGGGGAGAGAAGAGAAGGGAACTGGTACCCAGCTGTGTGTGAGCAAGTGTGCGAGTGTGAGTGTGTGTGTGCGGGTGGGGGGTCTGTAGGTAGCGGGGAGGAATGGGGGGATGGGAGCAGCTCTGCTGTGGAACACAATGGCATCTTAGTCAATGAACCCCTCCTAAACTCAGGCTTGGCCCCCCAGGTTCTTAAGGGACAGAAGGAGTGGGGAAGCAGAGATGAGAGCAGTGGCCAACTGGGTCCAGTCTTAGAAAGTGATTAAGGAGCAGGAGATGTCCCCCCTCCCCCTGTGCCTCAGTTGCCTGAGAGCCAGCCCTTCTGAGGGGGGGTCACTGATGAGAGAACGGGCAGCCAGATGAGACGAGACCCGCTTGTGTGGGAGAGATCGGGAGCTGCTGGGGCCAAAGGGCTGCGGCACTGGCGGGAGCGGCGGGGATGGGGGAGACACGGCTGGGACGTGGCACCGGGGGAGGCAGAGGTGCGGAGGGAGAGGGAAGGATCTCCGGTGACCACAGCTGAGGCCTTGGGCCCAAGAGGGGATCTGGGAGCAGCCAATGGAGAGAGAGACTCCGGATGAGTCTTCCTGGGGCTGCCCCTAACCCTTCCCCACCCCCCCGTCTGTTCAACTCTTCTCCTTGGGCTGCTATGAACAGAAAGAGGGTCTGCCTGAGAGTGGTCGTCTGCAGGCTAGAACTCTGAGCTAGTTCTCTGGGAGCTGGGAGCCGGTGTGGTGGAGCAGAAGGTCAGAGGGGCCCATCATGAGTCCATTTTCCTCAGTTTACTGCCATGTGATTGGTACTCCACACTCAGAGCCTCTGTGGAGAAGTAAAGAAGAGGGGACGAGGGGAGAGCTAGGATTCAAATCCTGGCCAATTCACCTTCCCTCTTTGTCCCCCTCACTCCCACACTGGCCTAAAGCTGAGAGTTCTAGGAAAAGGAAAGAGCCCTATAACCTCCCCAAATCTGTCCAGAGTCAGGGAGCAGGGGTAGGAAGGAGGGAGCCCCCCAGTCAGTTAAGACTGGCCCTCAGTTGGGTTTTTCCCCATCAGCTCCAAGGCCTTGAAGGGAGGAGGTAGGGCAGCCAGGACACGCTCCCAGCTGCCCAGTAATGGCACGAAGCTTTGAGCTACGGGATCTCCAGAGTGCCCAGAGCACCAAGGGGCTGAGTCCAGGAAGAGCTGAGTCCAAATCTAGCCTCTGAGTAGCTGGGTGACCCTGCTTAAGTCACTTCCCTTTGACTTTCCCCAGAGTCGTGAGGATCAAATCACCAATGTTTGTAAAGCCCTTTGCAGACCTTCAAGTGCCAGAGAGATGCTAATTTCTGATTGGCAGCAAGAGCACCGGGTTCAATAAGAGAGGATCCTGGTTCTCTTGCTGGTCACTGGGGCCCCCAGATCCAAGGGACTCAAGTTTAGCAACCCTGGCTGTAAGCAGCCAAGTCCCAAGGACTCCTGGGAAGGCAGAGCCTCTTACACTCTCATTCATTTGTTCATTCACAAATCATGGAGCCGCTCGGCTCATGGCTGGGAAGTAGGCCCAGCTCAGCGCTGAGCTGGGGTGGGAGCTGGGGGGATGTGGGAGTCAGGGCCAGAGCTGGGGGGGGATGGGGGAGCTGGGGATCAGAGCTGGAGCTGGGGAAATCTGAGGGTCAGGACTGGAGCTGGGGGAGCGGGTAAGCAGAAGCCACAGGGAGGTGAGAGGGAAGGCATGGGAGTGGATTTGAACTTCCTGTTTTCCTTCCTATGTAAACAGCCTGACTCGCCACAGGACACTTAAAATGTCAGTGGCCAAGAAAGGTGGCAGGGGGTCTTCTTCTGGGGGGTCTCTGTGTTCTAGGTCAGCCTTCCTCAGGAGGGTGGGCCCAACTAAACGGCCCCAAAGTTCTCTGGCCAGAATTTGGGGCCCTGCCAGTTCCCATCCCCTGGCCCATTCTGTATGCCCCCTCCCCCCCTTCCTGGGAGCCCCCGCAAGAGCCTGCACGCTGGCCCACGAAACCCAAGGCTTCCAGCTCCTTCCCAGCTCCGGAGCTCTGCCAGGCAGTGTGTTCCAAGGCCTGGGATGACTCAAGGCCTGTCCGGGCCTTCTCTTGGCCACTCCCCAGCCCACGGGGAAGGTCAGCCCAAGGGAGAACAGCCTGTCCGTTCCACAGCCGCTACCCTTTGGGGGGCTGAAGGACTCCCCCAGGCGTGACTGTAGTCAGCCCCAGAGAGCCTCATCCATAGTCCTGGTGGGGTCAGGAGCTGGGAAGCAGGGGAAGGAAGGAGAGGAGGGAAGGCCCAGGGGACTGGGAGGGGAGAGGAATGGGGGCCAGAGGCAGGAGAGAGGCCGAGGGAAGATCCCACCCCGGGGGGTCAGAGGCAAGAGGACCTTGGAAAGATGGAGGAGCTCAGGGGAAAGGATGGCGGGCAGGAGGGGGATCAGGAGGGTCCTTGGGCAGGGTTTGTCAGATGGACTGTGCCCAGCCAGCTCTGCCCAAGTGCCCGGCTCTGCCCAGATAGATCTGTCCGTTCTGTCAGAAGGGAGAAAGGAGGCTTCCTCCCCCCAACTCAGCTTCCCTGGCTGTGGGACTCCCCGGACCCTGCCCTCCAGCAGCTTGCTTGGTGCGCGGAAGGGCACTGGCTCTCTCTGGGCCCCAGGGCATCTCTGGCTGAGAGCTGGGGGGGGCCCCTCTATCCTTTCTTCCTGGAGCAAAGACAAGCATGGGGGAGGAGGTGAAGGTCAGCTGCTTCCCAGACCTTGGAGTTGGGAGCCCTGTGGGGCTCAGGCAGGGAAGGGCCTGGTCCTGATGGAGGAGGGGGCTGGTCAGGACGAGGGAAGAAAGTGGAGGGGGTGGCAGCTCTGGGCCTCAGTGGGCCCCTTGGGCAGTGACGGAGAACCGCTGCCGGGCCGCTGGCCCGGGCCCCTTGCTTTCTTGTCCCTTCCCCCATCTCTCCCAGCAACTCCTGCTGCTGGGCTCCCTCCACGTCACCATGGAACAGCAGCGCTATCTCCATTCTGGAGGAGGGGGAGAAGGGGCTGGACCCCCCATTAGAGAGGGAAGCAAAAGGGGGAAATGCAGGGGGCTTGGGGTGAGAAAGCAGGCTTGACACTGCCTCCAGGAGGGTGGCCCTCCTGAGCTGCTGCCTCCTTGGCTCCAAGGGCCCTCCTGTGCGAGGGAGGGCCCAGGTTCCCTGTCCTTGAGTGGGCTTGGCCAGGTTCACGGCAGGAAAGAAATGCACGCTTCCACTCCCTACTACTGCCAGCGCTACTCCAACGTCCTACTGCCAGCATTTTCTTCTACTATTACTACTACTACTACCACCACCACTGCTACTACTAGTACTACTACTACTGTTAGTACTGTTACTACCACCACCCCAATTACTAATACTATTATGGTTCCAACGACTACTACCACTACTACCACTATTACTATCACTATTACTATTACTGCTACTACTAGTACTACTGCTGCTGCTGCTGCTGGTGCTACTGTTACTACCACCACCCCAACGACTACTACCACTATTATGGTAGTAGTAACTGACATTCCATACTGGGAGTCCACCGGGCGGAGGAAATCACAGCAACGGTCAGGCAGAAGACGCCCCTTTCTGGGAGAGGCGAGGAGGAGCTTGTGACTCCTAGGTGGATGGGTGGGGGATGGGCACACGGACAGGCAGAACCTTTTTCTCGGTGCTCCCCACGCACCCGGCCCCACATAGGGCTCAGCCAGAGACACCCCCCCTCCCCTGGGCTTGTTCAGCCTGGCCCTCCCACAGCTCTACGCTTGCTGTGTCTGTCCCTGAAACAATCCCCAGAGCCTTTTGGACCCAACTGCCCCATCACCAGAACAATTCTACACTTCCATGGGTCAGGAGTGAGTGTGTGTGTGTGTGTGTGTGTTAGAGAAGGACACAGACAAAGTTGGGGGAGAAAGACTGGATGGAGACTCCAAGGATCTGGTTTTGGATCTTAGTGTCCAAGCAGTTATGGACAGGCTACTTCTCCTCTGTGGGCCTCAGTTTCCCTCTCTGTAAAGTGAAGGTTCTGGACAAGACATTCTCCCCCAAACTGCCCATATCTGTCTCCCTCTCCCTTGTTCCTCATCCCTCTCTGTCTCTCCCTCTCTCTCTGTGTTTCTGTCTCTAGTTTTTTCTCCTTCTGTTCTCTCTCCCTCCCTCCTTTTTCTCTTCCCCTGTCCCTCTGTCTCTGTGTATCTCTGCCTCTCTGTGTTTCTTTCTGTCCTCTAGCTCTCTCTCTGTCTCCCTTCCTCCCTCACCCTCCTCCTTCTGATCATTATATCTGTGGATTTAACAGTTTCTTTTCTACCGTATGGGCCCATCTATATTCTGCCAAAGGAGTCTTGGAGTCAGGGAGGCCCGAGTTCCAATTCAACTTCAGACACTACTAGCTGTGTGACTTTAGGCAAGTCATTTTATCTCTCTGCCTCTGTTTTCTTATCTGGGAAATGGGAATCCTTTCCATCCCAGGGTTGTTGGGGGGATCAAATGAGATGATATTTGTAAAGCACTTCACAAACTCTCAAGTATCAGAGAAATACAGGCTATTATTAGCATCAGCAATATGAGAATGAGCAGAATCCATCTGTTGCCTCTTGCGGTGGGAACTGGGAGTTGACCTCCCTGCCCTCGGCCTCCCATCATTTTGCCCCAAGCCTTGCCCTAGAGCCCCTTGGCCTCCTGCGGCTTTGCTGACGTGATATTTGTTTACACCCCTTCGAACACAAACTCTCTGAAGACAGGCTGCTTCATTCTGGTCCCCACATCGGCACTGGGCTGTGCACACAGTAGGTGCTTGAAGAATTGAAGGGATCCGTGGGTTTCCCTGTGGCCAATCCTCTGTCTGCCGGCATGTGTAGGGGGCTTCTCTGTAGCCGGGGGCTCTTTGATCTCCCGGAGGCCTTGGGCAGGTGGAGGAAGTGGCCTGGGGACCATCTCCTCAGAATCAGCAAGAAGAGTATGGGAGGGTCATTAAAAGCCCACGGAGCGGGGCATACAGGAGTGGGAGCCGTTCTCCCCGTCTGTGGCCTTTTCTTGTTTCCATCCCGTTCCACAAAAACGGTGAAATGGAAGCTTGGAGCCCAGGTAGAGTGTTTCTAGAGACTCTGACTCCAGAGCCCCCCAGCAGGGAGTCATGGCTTGCCCTCGGGCCCGAGTGAGGGTGTCCAGAGCTGAGCCCTGCCCACAGCTGGCTCACAGTTTATCGTGTGACTGGCTGACCACCCGACTTCCCGTGTGCTCACTAGCTCGCCACTCAACTCGTCGCCCAATTGGCCATTTCCCGGCTTGTCTCTGTGTCTGACTGCTGCCCGGGCTGATTCACTATTCGCCTAGCTGCCTGACCACTGGGTCATCCCACCGTTTGCCTGGCCGCCCCGCTGGCTGACTGCCCGTGTGGCTCGCTGTCTGCTCAGCCAGCTGCCCGCTCCCCTGCCCGCCTCTGTGCCCGTCTGGCCGACTGACCATCTAGATGCTCACCGACGCTCGGCTCTTCCAGCCGGCCGGGGGACCTCCTGTGGGCCGGCTGGCAGTCATGGTACTCGCTGGTCCCCTTGCCAGACTGAAAGCCCTCGAGTTTGCTGCCTCGGGGAAGGAATGGTGCAGGGAACCCCAAACTCTCTGAGGCCTTAGTGAGCCCAGAGTAGTTCCAAGTGAGGTTGGTTAAGGGCCTTTGGAACCCTGGGGTTGCATTGGCCCAAGTTTAGTGGGGAGAGGGAGTGTGAGTGTGTGTGTGTGTGTGTGTGTGTGTGTGTGTGTGCGCGCGCGTGTGTGTGTGTGTGCTTGTGTGTGTGTGTGTGTGTGTGTGTGTGTGTGTGTGTGTGACAGATAGAGAGGGACACAGAGAGACAGACAGAGGGACAGGGAGAAATAGAGATAGAGACATTCTTTCTGCACAGGATGTTCCTCGTGCCTCTCCAGCCCACTTTCTAAAGGGCAGGCTGGTTTCTTTCTGTTGGAGACAAAGGAGGAAGATGAAGACCTCACTCTGGAGGATTCAGGTGTCCCCCAGCTCCAACCACCAATGCAAGCTAGTAAAGTAGTTGAACGATGGCTAGGCTCGGGCCTCCTCTGGGTCCCTCGTTCCCCCTGCCCCTGCTGCGCTCCTCTGCCCAGGTGGAGGCTGCTCGCCACCATTCTTGGACGCTGTTCTAGGCTGGCCTGAGCCAGCTTGCAGCAGGCCCCGTGTTCTGAGGTGAGGGGGAGAGGAAGCTGAGCCCCTTCTGCCTGAAGGTGTCTCCCCTGACAGGTAGCGCCTCAGCGGCTCGTAACCTTCTCACCAGAAGCACTTCCAGGTCAAGGGGCCACCCTGTTGTCTCTTTGGTGTTGCTGTTGTGCTTGGGGCCAAGGTGTCCAGCCTAGAATTTGAATCCAGAGCCGCTTCTGCCCCTCCAAGTGCCCGTCCAGGTGGGGACAAATCCCTGGACCTCGCAGGCTGTTTCCTTTTCTCTAAATGGGCTCCATCCCACGTACCCAAACCAGGCCTGGGCTAGGGCTGGCAGGACATGGGCTGCTCTCTCCTTTCCCCGCTGTCGGGTCAGAGAAATGAGAGCTCAAAGGGCCCCTGGAGATAGTTTAGGACAGGGGATCTTGAGCTGAGTCCACAGCTCCCTGGGATTTCAGGGTCCTGTGACCTTGGAGAGGAAAGCAAGTGCTTTGATTTCCCCTCACTGGGGCTTTCCTTGTGGTCCCACCTGTTTTATTTTTTACGCATTTCAAAGCCTGTGTTTGGAAAAGGGGCCGCAAGTTTTGCCAGCCTGGCTGCTCATGGCAGAGGGAGAGGAACTTTCCCCACGTGGGGAGCGCCAGGTACTGGGGAGCAGCCCTGGATCGGAGCCCGGGAGGCCCTCCTGCACCCTCAGCGCTGGCCCCTGGGCCCCCTGAGGCTGGCCGGCCTTTGCCGGCGTCCCCGGCTTGCCTGGGTGGAGACCCGGCTGCATCCCACCCACCATGTGAAAGCTCTCAGTTCTCTTGTGCCTTTGAAGGGAGGCCAAGGAGCAGCTGTCCGGCCTCAGCCCCTCCGCTGTTTGGCTGGAAGCCTCGACCCGGCTCTGCTCAGAAGCAGGGCCCCTGGATGCCTAAAGGCTCCGGGAACAGCCTGAGCTGCCGGGGGGCGGGTGAAGGGCCGGCACACGAACCTCAAGTTGGACATAGGATGATAGATGAGCGCCCCCTCATCACACGGCCTGTGCTTTCCACCCTCAGGGAGCCGGCAGGAGCCCAGAGCCTGGAGCTCCCCATCCTGCCAGCAGCCACAGTCTGAGCAGCCTCTGGGGGAGGTGTGGAGGAGGCCAGGGGCCAGGCACCCTTCCTCAGAAGGCTGCGGCTCCCCCTTCACTTCAGCTGATTAAACATCAGCTACCTAGGAGGTCTGCCTTTGAAGGGAGAGGCCAGGGCCCAACCTATGTGGTCCTCCTCTTCCCTCCCCAGGCGCCAAGCCGCGGGGCAGGGCAGCCTGGTCCGGGGCACGGGCCTTGAGCCGGGCTACGGGGTGTGGGAGCGTCCACAGTTCAAGCTGCTCAGCAAGGCTGGGAATAGGAGGGAACAGAGTGGGGGGAGAAACAATGCTCGGGACCTCCTGGAAGGAGCCAAAGGGAATGTGGTCTCGAGACGGCTGGACTGAGATCTGCCGGACACTCGGGTACCCACGGGTGGACACATCACATCATCTCACTGAGCTGTACCTTCCTCCCCTACACTGTGGCAGCACGGCTAGTAATGACTGGAGGGGGGATCTCCCAGAATGCTTTGGAAACTGTTGTCAGAGATACGCAGGCAGCTGAGAGATATAACCAGCCCCTCCCCCTACATGCACACACACACACACACACACACACTCCTGTGGGTACCTCATCATCAGATAACTGAAGGGGGAGGGAGAATGCTTTGTCACCCACTGTGGCTGGCCTACTCTGTTCCTGGGCCTAAAGGGGGGCCCACCCCCCACTCCCACAGTGTTCTCTTCCTCTGACCCCACAGAGGGCAGAAATCTACCAGATGAGTGTGCCCAAGATTCAGGGCTAACTACGAGACCCCCCCCCCCCCCACTTCTCAGTCTGACTGTGGAACCGCTGAGCCCTAAGGAGAGAGCCGGGAACAATGGCCAAGGCAAGCAGCGGAGAGGAGCCCGGCCCATCCCCCCCTTCCACTGTTGCTCACCACATGCCCCCCTGATGTGCCAACCTGGCCTCTCATGGGACCTGTGAGCCCGTGCCCTTGGGCTCTCTGCTGGCCCTTGAGCCAAGGCAGCTCTGGCTGCTGACTCTGATGCTTCCCTAAGAGTCCTGAGGGGACTCTGCCTTTCCTCCTTCCCCTCCCCATTCACCTCCCCTCTACTCTTTTCCCTCCTTCCTCCCTTCTCACTCGTTCCATTCTTCCTCCCCTTTCTCTCCCTCTCCCTTCCCTTCCTCATTTCGAACTTCAGAAATCATCTCAAGGCCGGGCAGAGCTCCCCTTGTCAGCACAGCACATGTGCCACAGGGCTTGGGATTCAGGGCCGGGAGCTGGGCCTGTCTGGTCTGGGAGGGAGGAGGTGCCGTGCCTTGCAGCCATTCTCACTCTCTCCCCTCGGTGACTCCAGCGCTCTCCACTGAGCTCACTGGAAAAAGGGGGATGATCCTTTAGAGGGACTGAAGCATTTACCTCCAAAGACACTTCTGGGAACCAACGAATGGCTCCAGAGCAGCCCCAGGAGCTGAGAGCTTGCTTCCTGAGACACGGGGAAGGAGAGAGGCTAAATGAAGATGGGGTGGGTTGGGGGGCAGGAGAAGGGCATTGGGGGAGTTGCCCACGGCAGTTGAGGGGGGGTAAGGGACCTGGGAGGTAGACCTCTTGTCTCAGGTTGGCTAAAGCTGCCTTCCATGGTTCCAAAAAACGCTTCTCGAATGGATGTGTGGGCGACGGAGTGTCCTTGGGCTTGGGACCACCATCCCCGCGTCACTGGTCCCCATCCCCCCTGGAATCTCCACCCTCACCACCTGGGAATGGTCACCCCCAAGCTACCAGCGCCCGCCTCTCCGGCACTGATGTCCCCTGCCCTAGCCGTCTCCCGTCTCCTTTTCATTATCGCTGATAGAAACCTATTGACTGGATCTGTAGAGGCTGAGGTCAGGGTTAATGCCATGACCCCTGCCCTCGTGGGCTTCCAGGCCACTCCTGGGAGAGGGAAAAGAGCCCGAAACACAATAAGAGCGAGAAGAAAAAACTTCTGTGGAACGGCCTTGAGAAAGGCGGCCCGGCCCCGAGTCGCCCCATCTCAGACGCCGAGCGCCCCTTTCCCCTCCAATTAGCCAGCCACCTGTCAGCCACTGGATGTGCCCGCTCATCATTAGCATATGGAAAGAGGGGCCGGGGAAGGTGAAGCAGGCCACCCACTCAGAGCCGGAGCTGGCGGATGGGCCGAGGAGACTCAGGGTGGTCAGGGGGCAGGGGAGCCGGCCGGACAATAAAGGGAGGGAAGGAGGGAGGGCCGGAGGAGGAGAGTGGACGGGTCAGTCAGCAGGGTGGGGGATGGGGGGCTAAGTGGGAGAGGAAAAGAGCTGGACAAAAAGAGGAGAAGGGGCTGCTCAGCCTCCCTGCCCGATCCTCAGCTTCTGCACCTTGGATCCAGCCAGAGGCCAGTCCCATCTCCCCCCTGTCTCCAGCTTCCCCACTGCAGGTGCCTCTGAGTCACCATCCACATCTCCAGTCGCAGGAGGCCAGTCTTTGTTGCCTTCGAGGGCAGTGAGTGTGGCAGGGCCCTCGTCCTGTGCACCCCTTCCCTCCCAGGCATTGAGCGTGTGCACATGTGTTTGTGGTAGGGAGGTACACGTGCTGTGCTTTCCAAGGGCAAAGGAGTCCCCAGTGCCTTTCTGCCTCGATGCCCATCGGGGCAATCGGAATGGGCTAGCCACGTCACTTCCTCCTTGTGGACCGTGCCCTTGCCCTCTCTCCACGTGAGCGGCCTTCTCAGGCCTGAAGGAGAACTACCTCTGCAGGCCGGCGATCCAGAACTCGGACGAGAGTGGTCCCCCGTTCTCTGGGCGCCCCTCACGGCCCACGCCTCGGTTTGAGGCCCCTGGAGTACTAAGCCTGCTGTGTCAGCTCCTTTACCAACTTAGAGGCGCCTCTGTCAGGAGCTCAATTTCCCCTCTAAATCCCGCTGGGTAGTGGGGGATAGTCCCATGACCTCAACAGCTCTGGCCCTAGAAGGGTAGAGCCCCACCCTTTCCCATCAGGCCTTGGCTCCAGCCCTCCAATTGTTTTTCCCTTACCAACCCCTAGCAGCCTGTCTTCTCCCCACCCCCACCCCCATCCCAGACTTCATCCCTTCAGCCTCTTCCATGAGACAGGGTTCCCAGCATCTTCACACCACACGCCAAAGAAAGCCCTCACCACTGGCACAACCCATTCTAATGCAATGGACTTCAGCCGGGTGGTGAGCTCCACTGAGGACACACAGATGAAAGATGAGCCAGTTGTTTTCTTCAAGGGGGTTCGGTGGAGGAGCTATGGCGGCAGGGTACGCTAATGGAAAGGCACTGAATCTGGGGGCCTCTTCTCCCTCCTTGTCCTTCTCCACCTGGCCGTAGCCTTGTCTAGCCCCTCCTTCTCTGGACATTTGCTCTTCTGCTGGTTCTCCTAGATGGCTATCTGCTCCTTTCTGGGTTCCCTGTGCTGGCCTCTCCTCCAGGCTCTACCTGCTATCCATGGGTGGCCCCCAAGGCTCTCTTCCTGGACCCCCTTCTTTTCCATCTCTGTGATCTCTTCCTAGGTGACTCACCAGCTCCCACGGGCTCCACGAGCATCCTTACCTGCAGTGTTCCCAGATCTCCATAGTCATTCTCCCTAGCGACACATTTGGACACCTCAGACAGGACATCTGAGGGACATTTCAAACTCAACACATCAAAACGGAACTCATTGTATCTCCTCTTTGCCTTAGCCCACTCTTCTTCTGAAATTCCCTACTTTATCTTTCCGGCTTGGGTCGCTTACTTGCTGTGTGACCTGGACAAGTCATTTTGCTGCTATCTGCCTCGATTTCCCCAGCAGTTAAATCAGGATAATAATAGCACCTCTCTCCAAAGGTTATCATGAGAACAAAAGGAAACGATAATTGTAAAGTGCTTAGCACAGCATCTTGCACCCAGGAAGTGCTTGTGTGTAGAGTTCCCACTTGTACCCCTTCTCTCCCACTGGTGGGATTCTGGATAAATCGTTTTGCACCATTTGGTCTCGCTCTTTTGTCTGGAAAGTAAGATGTTTGGACTGGGTTGTGTTTAAAGCTTTTGAACATCCATGGTTAACGCCCCCTCCCAATGGCCACGTATAATGGAGACATCTGGGCAAGATGGCAGCAGAAAGTGCAGGAGTCAGCAACGCTTCCCCGGGAGTCCTGTGGGCAGGCTCTGAAGGAAGAGACTGGGAGGGAACAGGGTTCAGGCAGGAGGCAGTGGCCTGGGAGAGGCCATCCTGGGGGAGGTGCTCGGTAGGCAGCTGTCCTGGCCCCAAGGCCTGGGCTCCCTCTAGCTCATTGCTACGGGCCTGGAGCTTTCTGAGGTGATCACTGAGTCTTCGCTGCTCCCTGCTTTGGCTGCGCCATTTCAGATGGATTAGGTTGGCAGAGACCTCCCAAAGTCAGCTTGCCTCCCCCTCCCAAAGTCAGCTTGCCTTCCCCTCCCAGGCCCAGACAGACAGACCCACCTGCCCTGCTCCCTTCGAGCTGCATGGGGTGACCTCCGGGCCCCACCCTCGCTGTCCCCCATGTGAGTGTCTCCTGGTTCTCAGGCTGTGGATCCCCCATTCGCCAGTGGCGGCCTTTCCCTCCCGTAGACCTGGCCCAGGCCAGCATTCCCTCCTCTCTTCCTGGCGTTGCTCCGGGCAGCTGCACCCTAGGCGGCCTGCAGATCCTCGGGGCCAGAGCCAATTAGGCTGTTAGTAGCCCAGACTCTGCGGCCCGGGGCCATTTGTCTTAACTTTGCCCCCAGGGGTGTTAAGGTGGGACCCAGCTGCGGAGATTAATGGCCAGAGCTGCTGAGCCCCCAGGGAACCTCCTTATTGGCTGGTTTCCCCCGCTTTGACCTCCTCAGACTGGTTTTTACTACCTTGGGGATTGCTTTTACTGGGGCTTTTGTTTGTGTTAAAGAAATTATTCACGTGGACTCCTAGGCCCGCTCTGGATCACCCACTGCAGCAGGTGTGGACCACAGCCGGGACAAGACAGCAGAACGTGGGTGGAGGGAGCACTCTCCCGGGGATCGGTAGCCGGTTGGGTGGCCACACCAGAAGCTGGAGGTTCTTGAATGGGTCTGGCTCCACAAGGCGGCCAGTGGCGTCTCGCCAGGCTCCGCGCCCGGCCCCGTTCTGCTCGGCCCTTTTCGGGAGGATTTCGGTGGAAATCCAGCTGAGAGAGACTGGGCGCTCTGGTCCAGCTGCAGACTCTGTCTGCAACAGCCAGACAGCCACTGGCAGTGAAGCGAAGGTGACCTTCCTGGAAAAGTCACCGTGAAGCAGGTGAGTGCCGCGCCATCCTCGGGGCCGGCCAGCGGGCCATCGGTTCTCGCCCCCATGTTCTGCATGCCATCTGAAGGAAAGCAGCCGGGCCAGGGAAGGCCCTCAGGATCATGTCACACAAAAATTGGCCGAAGGAATTGGGGGGGGCGCTCAGCCCGACGAGCTGCCGGATGAGCTGTCTCATGTGGGAGGTTTGTTCCACTTGAATCCAGAAAGTCTAGCTGGGAGCTATGGGGGAGATGGGGTAACTGGGAAGAGATTGAAGTAAGATAAAGCACCCCAACCACTAGAGCTCCTCACTTCTAAGTGGGCGGGACAGGCTTCAGAAGTTGAGTGCCCACCTTCAGGCAATCGTGTGTGAGGTGGGGTTGGGGCGCGGTGAGGGCCCAGAGGGCCGCTCAAGTCTGTGAAATGTTGGAGGGAAGAGGACTTGCTCTGCTTGGCCCTCGGAAAGCTGCACATCTGGCAGCTAAGAACCGAGGTGCTCTGAGGGCCTGACTGAGCTGGGCCACTGTGCTTGGCGTGGGCCTTCCTGGAGCCAGGGCTTCTGGGCAGAGCAACACGAAGGCCAGCCCGACTGGGGCTTTGTCTCAGGGTGCCGGCATCCACAGAATCATGCTTCTTCCCCACTGTGGAGGGCCTCCAGCCTCCCCGCTTCCTTCCCATGGGCCTCCATCGGCCCTGCCCAGCCCTCCTCCCGGGGCCTACCTTCCTCCGCGGCTGTGGCTGCGTCCTGAATGCCTCGGGGTTTGGGACTGGGATCTCGGGGGGCTGGGCTGACACCAATCTCCGGGTAACAATGCCTGAGTGGGACAGATGCCGTACCCCATGCTCCCCCAGGGCCCCAAGATTCCCACTTCCTGCTTCTGGGAGTATTGGACTGGGACTCTCCGGGAAGACATAATCTCCCTCCTCTCTGTGGCATCTTTATCAGTGGAAAGTGGGATGGGAAGGCAGGCGGCCTTTGGGAAACCTGGCGGGAAGGAAGAAGGAGGCCGAGGCGGAGGAGGCTATCGAGGGAGCCTGGAGATTAAGGAAGGGCCCAAGCTTTGAGCGGAGAGTCTAGAACAGCATGGCGGCCTGGATGAGGAAGGCAGGTTAAGAGGCTTCCACTCTACTCCCAACTCGGTCGCTTGCCTCCTATTTCCTTTCTGACCATCACTTTACCCATTGGGAAATGAGAGGGTTGAACCAGAGGCTCTCTCCTATCTAATATGTTAGCTTTGATTTGTCTATATTCCAAGGCACTGGTTAGTTCACAATTTCTCAGGTCTCTTCCAAGTCCAGGGTTCTCTGTTCTTACATTTCCTCCAACTAGTGGAATGCTAGTAAATGTTTAACAAGTGGCTCCCCTCAAGTGCTTGTGACACATGGAAAGTTTCATCTGCGTTATTTTTATTTTTCCTCTCTCTTTCTGAAATCCAGACAGTTCACAACACAACCAATTAACGTCCAAGTTCTTGGGTTTGCCCATTTCTGAGATGGGAATGATCACACTGATTTAACAATTGGCTCTGGAGCCCAGAGGAGCTGCCTTCTGCACAACAGGCTTCTGCCTCAGGCTGTTTTCTGAGGTCCTTTCGGTGTTCACATTTTGTTTTCTAGGATTTCTTCTAGCTCAAAAGTTCCCCGTTCTAGGCTCTCTTCCCCTCCTGACACTGGCTTCTAAGTTAGCCCCAGCCCTGACCCTCTCTAGTTCGAAGTCCCTTTCATCTCTGACCTTTTCTGTTCCCAGGCCTTCCCAGTTAGTTCTGGTGCCCCCCGGGCCCTGCCGTTACACAGGGGTCTGAAAGATGGCAAAAAGGGAAGGGCAGAAGGGCTCCTCAGCCTGGGAGGCTGACATGCAGGGAGAGGGGGAGAAGGAGAGACAGAGACAGACACACACACAGAGAAGAATTAAGGAGGGCAGAGGAGAGACAGAAACACAGAGACACAGAGACAGAGAAAAGAATAAAGGAAAGCAGAGGAGAGAGATACACGGAGAGAGACAGAGACAAACAGACACAGAGAAAGACAGAGACAGACAGAGACAGAGAGAAGAATAAAGGAGAGCAGAGGAGACAGAGACAGAGAGAGAAGAGGAAAAGAAAGCAGGAGACAGACAGACGGGAAACAGAGACAGAGAGACCCACAGAGACACAGAGACAGAGACAGACACAGAGAAAGACAGACAGACAGAGACACAGAGAGAAGAATAAAGGAGAGCAGAGGAGACAGAGACAGAGAGAGAAGAGGGAAAGAAAGCATGAGACAGACAGACGGGAAACAGAGATGGAGAGACCCACAGAGACACAGAGACAGAGACAAACAGAGACACAGAAACAGACACAGAGAAAGACAGACAGACAGAGACACAGAGAGAAGAATAAAGGAGAGCAGAGGAGACAGAGACAGAGAGAGAAGAGGAAAGGAAAGCAGGAGACAGACAGACGGGAAACAGAGACGGAGAGACCCACAGAGACACAGGGAGACAGAACGACAGAGGAGTAAAGGAGAGAAGAGGAGACAGACACATAGAGACAGACAGAGAATAGGAAAGGAGAGCGGGACACAGAGGGACAGAGATAGAGACAGAGAGACAAACAGAGAAGAAGAAAGGAGAGTAGAAGAGACAAGAGAGATGTGGAGAGGAGGGAGCACTATAGAGATGCAAAGAGAAGCATAGAGAGCAAGATGTAGAGAAAAGGAAAGAGAGACAGGGAGAGAGAGAGGGAGAGAGAAATGAGAGAGAGAAACAGAGACGGAAGAGGAAAGGAGAGCAGAAGAGACAGAGACACAGAGAGGCAGAGAGAGGACTAAAGGAGAGCAGACAGACAGACAGAGATAGAGAGCGCAAACGAGAGCGAGTGTGAGCTTGAGCACAGCCTCTGCCTGGGGAGTTATTTATAAATGTCAGTTATTATTAGAAACATATCAATTGGAGGCTTAATGGCTACTGTGTGTCTCCGCTCCCTATCTGGTCTGGAGCTGCCAAAGCCCGATCAATATGTTTTTAATGATCGTCTGGCATCCCATTAGCATGGAGCCTGGCCACCCGGCTCGGGGGGGTGCTGCCCTCCCGGCTCACCTCTCCCCAGCAGGGCAGAGCGCACCTTGGGCCTGAGCGGTGGGGCCCTGGTCAATGTGTTTCTAATCAGTAATTAGTCTTTAATTAACGGGGCAGAAAAATGATTGTTTTCCCATCTGCGTGGAGATGTGGGCGGGGGAGCCGGCAGGGACGGCCATCTGGGGAGTGTTATGGCCGAGTCTGGAGAGGAGACATGAGGAAGGAGCAAGACAGCCCGGACCAGATCCCCCTCGGCCGGTTCGGAGCTCGTCTTCCGTGGCTCGGGGCGGCGACAGCCTGAGCCCGGTGGGGCGGCCTCCCCCCCTCCCGCCCCCTCTCCTTTACTTCCTTGTCCCTTCTCCTCCCCCAAGAGCTCACCTCTGGAGCCTCCAGTATGTCAGGGGCCCACGGAACCCGATCCCACAAGAAGACATCCCGGGTAGACCCACTGTGCCCGGAGCGCCGCACTGGCCATTAGGGGCAAGTTGAGCTCAGGTGGAGGGCCTGCTGCCGGGGGAACTTCCAGGTTCTGGGGAAAGGTCTGCCGGCTGAGGCAGGAGAGGAGTGACTGGCCCAGGGGCATCTGGGAAGGTGGTGGGCACCTAGTTAGTCTTGGAGCTTCTGAAGGATGGAGGAGGATGAGGAAGGAATCAAAAGGAAGTTAGCAGGGCAGACGTGTGAGAGCCGTTTCAGGCACTGGACCTGTGATGAGACACGGAGCTGGGGGAGACCAGATTCTCTGGGCCGGTAGAGCTGGCCTCCGGGCTTTCTGGACTGCAGTGGGCTTTGGGTGCTAAGAATGCAAAGAAGCTGCAGTGTGAGTTGGCGTGTGATGGGCAGCCATGGGAGATGTAGAAGCGGGGAAGTGACCTGAACACGCATCTGGGAAGAGACTTAATGTGGCAGGAGGCTGAGGGATGGAGTGGAGGGGAAGAGAGAGAGAAGAGAGAGCCAGCTGGAATCCCCATCTGGAGCCTGTGGCCTCGGGTGGCCCTGAAGCACAGGAGGCCCAGAAGTCACCAGCATCCCAGAGGAGAAATCCCCAGAGTCCAAGAACCTCTTGTGGCTGGACCTACAAGCCCTAAAGGCTCCCCTGGAACCCCTGGTAGCCTGCAGATGTGCTCCAAACTATGGAGAGGCCTTCTGGGAGAGAAGTCCTCCCAGGCCCTCTTCTCTCCCCGGTTTCTTCTTCCCCACCAGGCCCTCTCCCCACCCAGGTCTCACAGGCCTTCCTGGCCTTCTTTCCCTTTCCCAGGCTACATTATCTCTAAGGACAGGCAGTTGCTGGCCAGCCTCTCCCAAGGCATCTTCCTTTATCCTCAGCAACCTCCTTGGTTTGGAGCAAAGACGGTGACTCATCCATTGGAGAACCTTCTAACATCAGAGCCGGAAGGCCCCTTAGAACACAGAACCCGGAATGTTTAAGCTGGAAGCTCACAGCTTGGAGAATAAGTGTACAAAGGGAAAGGGGCTGAGCCAAGCTTCCCCGGGCTAAGAAGGGAGCCCACGTTCTGGATTCAAACGCTTTCTCTCATGTTCTTTGTCCACACGACCTCTGCCCAAAGAGGGGGTTGGCCATGATGACCGCAAAGGACCCTTCCACTCCAAGAGGGCCCTGGGGGACAGTTCATCAGAGCCTCCCATCCACAGAACAGTGGCTTCTCCCCCGGGACAGCATGAACGCTGCTGGGAGGGGGCTAAGCAAAGCCCTGGTGACTGCTCTCATCAACTCCTGGGTCTAATTGGAAACCAAAAGCTTTGAGAATGAGATCGTTTCAAAAAGAGAAAAACAAGAATGAAAAAAGAAAAAGAAACACACAGAGAATGAGATGGTAGCTAGAGCATGGGACCGGGATCTTAGAGCAGGGACGGAGCACAGGAGACCTCGGGGGTCTAAACGGTGTCATTTAAGGGGAAGGACAAAGGATCTGGCTACACAGAGAAGAGAGGCAAGGCCTACTTGTGTTGGACAAGAAGAGAAACCTGCCCATCTACACTAGTGCAAGGGCGTGGCCACCATCCGGCCATATCCAAAACCTCCTTTTGAACAAAATTGAAAAGACAGAGGAATGATGTTTTCTCCGGCTTTGGCCTCTAATTCTAGACTTTCTTTCCCTTTAGGAAAGTGGGAAGAGCAATGACTCAGGCCTTCCTTAAGGAACTGGATTGGGGAGGCTAACCAACCTCAACTCTTAGCTAGCTGAGTTGTCTGCCTACCTGGTACCCATTTGATGCCTCTTCCTGGGCATTCTAGTGTAAGCTATTGTTCTTGGAGGGTGATTGGAGGAAGTTGATCCGGAAGGAGGGTGACTGTTACCTTATTATTGTTCCAGTATCGTTACTCGCTCCCCCAACCAGCTGGATCGTGACAATGTGCATTCTGTTCCTCATTCAAAAGTCTACCAGACATCACCTCAGATGTTTTGAGGATACAGAGTTCTGTCGGAGGGCATAGGCAGCCAGGATCCTTCCTGCCCTTCCCCACACACACTACACGTCCATGTGACCCATACTCGCTCAGGCACACACCCCAAGGCAGGAAGACCCACAGAGCCTGAGAGAGGAGGGAGAAAGGAGCTCCAGAATTCCAAGACATTTTTCTGTCATCTCACTGTATCTTCCCAAGGGCCCGCATGAGAGAAACTGAGGAAGGGGCCCATGGCTGTAAGGAGCCCTCAGACTCTGGCACTCTGTTCTCTGTGTATGGGAGGGGACTCCAAAGGACAAAGGGGGCTTCCTGGGAGCACCAGCATTGAAAGAGATTGTCTGCTGTGAGCTCTGGAGGTGAACTGGCTGCCAGCTCAGCCCCTGATCTCCCAGACTCGTCCTCCCCTTCCCCCTGTCCCTCTCCCCACATTAGTGAATCCCTCCTGAACCTTCATCTGGAGAGACACCAGGACCAGCCACGCTTCCTTCCAACTTGGCTTGCCCTTTTCCACTCCCCCCCCCCCCGTTTTCAGCTTTCTTTTATGTACCATCTTCCCAGGAGGGCAAGGACCCCCCCCCCGTCACCGTCTCCCCCTCCCCTTGCCGTCTCCCTGGGTCTGTCTCTGACTCTCAGTAATAACTATCATCTCAAGCTCTTAATACAGTGCGGGGCACTTAGTAAGTGCTCAATGCTCCATCATCTATCTATCTTTCTTTCTGGAGTGACAGGAAAATCTTTAGCTGCACATTAGCACTTTTGGCCCCTCAGCAACTTTGGGCAGGATGAGCGGAGATCCCCGCTCGCTTGCCTGGTAGCCAGCAGGAGATCGTCAGTTGCCTTCCAAGAGAGACTAGGCTCAGACAAAACACGGCCTAGGATGGCATAAGAGCTTCCAGCTGTGATTGCAGAGCCACTGTTGAGGATCTTGGGGAAATCATGGACAGTGGGAGTGGCGCTACGGGTCTGGAGAAGGACAAATGGCTCCGTTTTTTTAAGTGGTGAGAAGGTACTTTCTAAACTCTCTGCCACTGAACTGGAACATATTAAAGGGATGGTCTGTTAGCATTTAGAAAAGGAAGTGATGATCACTGGGAGGCAGTTGGTGTTCATTAAGACCAGGTCAGCCAAACCAGTTTTTAAAGAGCTTGGCTACTGGACTCGTGAGATCGAGGGATGTCACAGACAGAACACGGTGGGACTTCAGAAAAGTTTTGTATGTGGTCCTATGGACAAGAAAGAAAGATGGTGACTGGATGAAAATCTCGTTAGGTGCTTTGGAACTGGCTGAAGAACCAGACCAAGCAGTGCGGATTAAGGCACTGGGGGCAGTATTGGGGGATCTCATTAATGCTTTGTCTGAGCTCCGTCTTTGGTTCTGTTCTGTGCAATCATTTTATTTATTTTTTTTAAAGAGTTATTTTTTTTCCAATATATGCATACAAATTTATACAGTTATTGTGCTGCTCAAAAAAATCAGATGAAACAGGAAAAAATGAGAAAGAAAATGCAAATAAACAACAAAAAGAGTAAAAATACTCTGTTGTGATCCCCACTCAGTTCCCACAGGCCTCTCTCTGGGTGTGGATGGCTCTCTCCATCACAAGATCATTGGAAAGGATCTGAATCACCTCCCTGTTTGAAAAGAGCCACGTCCATCAGAATTGATCATCGTACAATCTTGTTGTTATCGTGAACGATGATCTGGTTCTGCTTGTTTCACTCAGTGTTGGGTCCTGTAAGACTCTCCAGGCCCCTCTGAAATCCTCCTTGTGCAATCATTTTAGCAATAACTTCAATGAAAGCATAGGTGCTATATTCATCCAAGCTGCAGCTGATGTAAGGCTGGTCACTCAACGAGTCCTTATTTCACGTCTGCTGTGTGCCAGGTGCTCTGAGAAGTACCCAGGATGGCAAGAGAGGCAGAAACAATCCTTGCTCTCTAGAATGGAACGTGACAAACAAACAGCTGACTGCACAAGATGTAGTCAGAATGGAGTGAAGATGAAGTCACAGGGAAGGGGCAAAGTTGGAGGGAAGGGACAAAGTTAGAGGGAAGGGCCCAGCACGAAGGGCCTTCAGGGAAGATCTCTCGTCGAAGTGACTAAGACTTTAAAGAAAAACGAGGGAACTGAGGAAATGGAGATAAGGAGATAGAGTATTCTAGGCTGGGGGTGGCGGTGGGGTGGTGAGGGGTGTGGGGATGGGGAGAGCCAGTGACAAACCCCAGAGGTGGGAGATGAAGGACCTTGTGGGAAGAACAGTCGGGAGGAAAGCATCACTGGGGTTGAGTCTGTGGAGGAGAATAAGGGAGAAAGTGTCGATGTGACAAGAAGGGATCAGGTTGTGAATACCAAACCAAAGATTTTGTGTTTGATACTGCAGGGAGTCACTGGAACTCACTGAGTAGGGGCAGGGGAGGGGGACAGGCCATGTGAGCCCTACTTTAGGAAAATCACTGGAGCAGCAGAGTGGAGGAAGGGAGAGCAGAAAGAGATTTGCATCAGGGAGACCAATTCAAAGTCTTCGGGAGTTGATGAAGGCCCAGACGAAGGGGATGGTTGTCTGTAGAGGGCCGCAGATAGTGGGGGAACTCTGGGAAAGGTACGAGACCCTTTAGCCCAGAGGAAACCCGCTGACAATATCTGGTTTGACTCCCCATTTCCCTTGGCGTTCACACCTTTTCCTGAGAAGTCAAGGAGGGCGTGACCACCTGTGTTCTACTTACAACAAAGTGTAACAACAACTCAGTCTGATTGATGAGATAATGGTTCTGTAGTTTGCGTACACTTAGTACTTAGTGTGATGTAATGGTTCTACAGTTGGCACATGCTCTGTGTGCTGTAGTGATGTAATTGTACTAAGGTATATAGGGGCTGAGAGGACTGGAGACTCAAGTAAGTGTGTGCTTGAACTTGATCTCAGACTCCAGACTCGCGACTCAGAGACTCAGACACAGAAGAGATGCCAGACTCTAACCCTGGCCATCCTCATGGTGATTCTCCTGCTAAGACCAAGGCCCATCCAGAGATCCTCCAGAAAGCCAGCCCGGACGTTAGAGTTGTCTTAACAGAGAGAAGGGCCCATCTCTGAGAACAGTGAAGGCAGAAATGACAATGTTTGGCAACAGATGAGATGTAAGGGGCGAATTCAAGGGAGGAATCGGGGTGCTGTGAGGTTGCGGATATGGGGGACTGGGAAGAGAATGGGTCCCTTAACAGTTAAGGGGAAATTGGGAAGGGATGAGAGTTTGCAGGAAAATATATAATAAGCTCTTTGGAATATGTTGCGTTTGAGATTTCTATGTGATATTCAGTTTGAGATAGAGCTCAAGAGAGAGGTTAGGGCCGGCTGGATGGATCTGTAAATCCACAGCATAAACCTATGGGCGCCAATGAGATGACTGAGTGAGATAATAAAGAGTTAAACCGGGAGCCGAGGACAGAGCCTCGGGGGACACCAGAGTTAGGGACACGATGTAGACGAAGAGCCAGCGAACGAGACCGAGATGGGGGCGGGGCGTGGACTTAGAGAAGGAGAACGGGGGAGATCACTGTCAAGATTTGAAAAGGGAGAGGATTTAGGGTTAGGGTTAGGATTTGGGGACAGGAGGTGACGGACAGCATTGAAAGCCATAGTCAAGAAGGATGAGGAATGAGCAGAACCTCTGGGTGTGGCGAGTGACAGATCGAGGCGGGCACTGGGGAGCACTGGGTTAATTGGATGATGAGGGTGGCAGGGAGATCCAACTGGAAAAGCCGGGGAAAGTACTGGCTGACTGAGGCTGGATCCACAGCAATCTGGCTGGATCACAGTCAGGGACCTGCATGAGGAAATTTAATGAGGAGGAAAAGGGAGATCAGTCAGTTATGGGCTGAGAGCATAGGATAGCAGGTGAACTGGGAGCCACCTGTGTGACCTTAAGAGATTTAGAAGCAGGCCTCCAGGAGGCTGGGTGCACCCTTCCTGGTAGATCCAAGGGGAGACTTACCTGAGTCCCAAAGAAGGCAGTCTGGGCAGGTCCTCCCATGACTGATGGGAGGAATATGTGAACTTCCAGAGCCAGCAAAAGCATGGAAATGACAAGTTCCACATCCACTGGGTCCCCCCAAATTACCACCTCATCTGGAAAAGATCTGGGGGCGTGAGTGGACTGGGTGGGACAATAGGGTGACATGGCAATTCCGAGAATGGGATGGACTGGGGGGTTCCATATATCAGGGCTCCTTCCACTTTTTCCAGTAGCGACCCCTTTTTGCCGGGGAAATTTATGGGTGACCCTGTCTCGAACCTGAGCCAGGCTGTTTCTGGCAGCACTCGTGTCCATGCAGTGCAAAGCGCTGAGGCAAGGTCCCGTGATGCACCACCGGCGAGCGCTGCCAGCAGCACCTCGGCTCTATCCCGAGCTGGATTCGCACTAATTTTTGGTCATTGCATTCGGAAGCCTGTGACCGCTGCCGTGTTCCTCACGACCCCTGTGTTCAGTTGTGTGACCCCCCATGGGCACACATACAGCTCTGCTCCGTATCACGTGGTCTCTGTGCTGGGCGATCGTTTCAGGAGGGGCATTGGGGAGCGGGCGCTCGGACTTCTGGGAGTGCCCGGCCTGAGAAGAGCCAATGGAAAAAGGATGTGAATGTTTGACTCTCCGAAGGGCCGTCCGGTGGGGGAGTGAGGAGCTTCGCTCTCCCTGGCCCAGAAGACAGAGCCAGAAACCATAAGCGGAAGATATGGAGGCAGAGTTTGCCTAGAGAAAGGGGAAAGCCTCAGCACATGTCCCAAAGTCCCGTAGGGTGTCTTGATAGGCCGTTCTTCATCAGTGGAGACTGTCCCTCGGAGGCTTGGATGATGCCTTTGAGCTGTAGGGATTTTTTTTTTGGGGGGGGGGACTGTTGTCAAGGGTGTTCCTGCTCAGGTATGGGTCAGACCGGACAGACTGTGAGGTCCATTCCCACTTTGAGGTTCTAGACTTCCATGTGGATCCTTGATAAGACATTGAGGAAGTTTGCCAATCAGGGAAGGGGGCAACCTTGGGCCCAAAGCAGGATTTCCTTGGATCCTTCCTGATGGTCGGGGAAGAGTGGCAAGGGAAAGGGGTGCTGTGGATGTCGGTCCGGCCTGGGGCCCACTCGGGGCCCCAGCCCCAATGAGCCCCCACTCTGGCCATTCCCCTGCATCCCAGGGGCTTGGATTTCTTCCCCCTTGGCTGGCCTCTTCCCTCCCTGCAAACTTCCTGGCCTGGCCTCTAGGTTTGCCCGGCCATGTGGCCAAGGCTCCCCCAGGGCCTTTCGGGCTCTGGCTCTCCCCGCCGTGCTCCGTTCTGACCCCAGTCCCGGCTCCAGCTCCAGGAGTGAGCTGGCTCCGGCCCCTCAGCAGCCCCTGCCCCCCACCCGGCAGCTCACCAAGGCCGGGGGAAGCACATTCCTCAGTTTGATAGCTCCCCACACTCCTTCCTGGGGCTGCGGCCAATGACGCCGTGGCGGCTGGTCAGGAATGCAGGTTGGGTGAGTGTTCGAGGGGGGGGAGAGCGGGGGAGGGCCCAAGTGTGGGAGCGAGCAGTGTGTGAGAGTGTGTGTATGTGTCTGTGTGAGAGAGAGAGAGAGGAAGGAGAGGGAGAGAGAGAGAGAGAGAGAGAGAGAGAGAGAGAGAGAGAGAGAGAGAGAGGAGGGAAGGAGGGAGGGAGGGAGGGAGGGAAAGAGAGAGGGGGGGGAGGGAGGGAGACAGAGACAGACAGAAAGGAAGGAGAGGCAGAGAGAGGGGGGAGAGAGAGAGAGAGAGGCAAAGAAGGGGAGAGGCAGAGAGACAAAGACAGAGACAGAGGGAGAGGGAGGGAAACAGAGACAGAGACATACAGAGAGAGACAGAGGTGGGAGGAGAGACAGACAGAGGCAGAGACAGAGAGCCATAGGCAGAGAGACAGACAGACAGAAAGACAGAAACAGAGAGAGACAGAAAGACAGAAAGAGATAGAGGGAGAGGGGGGGAAGAGAGAGAAAGAGAGAAACAGAAGTAGAAGTACAAGTAGAGAGACAGGGAAACAAGGAGACAAAGGCAAAGAGAAATGGAAGGGAGATAGTTGTCCATTGAGCTGTTTTGGGGTTGAGTCTGAAATTAGACCTTTGTTCTAACTCCAGGGAAAGGTCACCATCCTAAGGCCTGCGGGAGGGGATAGGCCATTTCCCAGAGGCCTTTGCCTGACACAGCAGCGTTTCTTTCCCATGTGGCTAAGCCAGCAACCATACCAAGTTTTCCTTGAAGCAACATGATTCCTGACTCCCACTGATGGACCCCATTCGGGGTCCCGGTTGCCTGAGAAGAGTGCGGTTCCTTTTTCTACCTGTCCCCTCAGTTTCTTTCTTTGTAAAATGGGGGCAAACCCAAGGACACTCCTCTTCAAACTTTTCAGAACCTCAGTGGAGGGGGCAGGAAGAGGAGCCGCCCCCACCCATTCCCACTTGGCCAAACCCCAAACCCCAAATGATCTTGTGGCACTTGGGCTGGGTAAATAACCGTTATTGTGGCTATCCTGAAAAAAATATGTTCATTGTTGGGATCGTTAATAGCGATCTGGCTCGGCCTCGGAAAAGACATTTTCAAAAACCACTGCCAACCACCATGATGCATTTCTGCATGTCTTGAATTTTGAACTGGCCCATGGACCACTTGAAGGACTCGCGGACCACCACTGTGCCACAGACCACCCCCTGAGAACCGCTGCCCTGTAGGATACCCAACCAGGGGTCTTCGTCCTCCAAGGAGGGCCCCAGAGAGAGTGGAGGGCTGAGTGGCTGGGCTGAGTCAGCTGGAGAAAAGGGGGAAGACCTGGCATGAAGCTCTTGCAATTTTCCAGAGAGGGCTTGCTCTGAGGGCAGGGGAGGGCAGTGATGAGGGCCAGTGCCAGGCATCCAAAGACAGAAGGATGGGAAGAGGCAGGGGACGTTGCAGACAGAGCTCCATGGGAGCTGTTGGACAAAGGGGAGGTCAGTGGGAGGCTCTAGAGGAGGAGTCTCACTTCAGGGGGCTCCTGGGGCCCTGAGGTGGGCACCAGAGGGGACCTGGACCAGTGAAGAGTGGGGTCCTGGGACTGGGTCCCCACATAATTCCTTTCTAACCTCTGTCATCTAGGGCTAGTCTCTTCCTTCCAGGACCTGGGGGACATGAGGGCATTGTCCTTGATGGTCCCTTCCAGCTCCATATCTATGATTCTATGGAGCAAATGATAGAGCAGTGGGGTCTGGAGTCAGGGAGACCGAAGATCAAATCGGGTCCCAATCACTTCCTAGCTGTGTGACCCCAGGCAAGTCACTGAACCTGTCTGCCTCAGTTTCCTCAACCCTAAAATGGGAATCATGACAGTATTTACCTCTCCGGATTGTTGTCAGGATCAAAATGAGGTAATTGTAAAAATCTCTTAGCCTAGTGCCTGCTATAAAGTAATAGTTGTTACTACTACTACTACTGCTACTATTACTACTACCACTACCACTACTACTGCTACTATTACTACCCCTACTACTATTACTACTACTACTACTATTCCATTACTACTACTGTTGCTGCTACTACTACTACTACCATTACTCCTCTTCCTCATCCTCCTCCTCCTGCTACTAATACTACTACTGCAACTACTGCTACTATTATTACCATTACTACTACTATAACTACTATTACTACTATTACTACTACTACTACTACTACTACTGCTACTGCTACTACTACTAGTACTATTGTTACCACTACTATTATTAGTACTACTACTATTATTACCATTACTACTACTATAACTGCTACTACTACTACTACTACTATTACTGCTACTATTACTACTACTGCTACTATTATTACTACCACTACTACTACTACTATTACTGCTACTCCTATTTCTACTCCACTTCCTCTTGCTCCTCTTCCTCTTCCTACTACTACTACTACCACCACCACCACCAGCACCACTATCATGTGATCCCAAGTTACTTCTTTCTAGGTCTCAGTTTGTTCCTCAGCTAAATGAATAAGTTGGACTAGGAGGCCCCCTAAGCCCCCCGGGTTGGTAGCTGGAGACTAGGACCTGGGGTCTGGGACAGTTATCAGTACCGGGCTGGAGGAGATGATGGAAGGCACGAGAATGGTTGAAATGGCCCAGGGAGTGCATGGGGGCAGCCTGAGACCCCAACAATACCTGCTTAGAGATGCAGGGCTGAGGTCCACAGCTGTGTGTCACAGGCCCCCCCCCTCAGAAGCCAATGGATATTGATTACTGGGACAGCAGGCATTTTGACTGGCATCAAGGAAGGAAGCCTGGCGGCCAAGTTTCTCCTCAAGAATGGTTCAGGGATCTGGTGCAAAGTGGGAGACTGCCTCTCACTCCCAGTGCCTTGTAAGTAAGGGAGCCCTCTGGAGGGCCTGCAGGCAGGCACCTTTAGTCAGCCAGCATGAGCCTTGATTTGGGGCCCCTTGGGCTAAGGCTAACAGAAACACTGGAGTGACTCCCGGGCTTCTGGTGGAAATAGGTCAGCAACCCAACTCCCAGCAAACTCAGGCTTCCCTTTCCCTCCACACACTAGAGATGCTACAACAAATGATCTAGGGCAGCCCTGGCATGGGATAGCTGGGCCCCAAGAAGTCAGCTAGGGCCCTGCCTTTGGACTGAGCGGGGCATCAGTAGGAAGCCTTCCCATCTGTTTCTGTTCCCTTTGGAAGGCCCTGGAACAATTCTTGTGCACAGCTTGCCAAAGCATGCCATCAAATTTGAGGGCCCAGAATTCCCTAGATCTAACTCTGCCTCTGGCCTAGTCCCACTTCGTAGAACTGTAAAGTAGTTTGGGAGCTATAGAGTGTGTTCAAGGAAGACTAGCGCCCTCCGCCCCCCCCCTCCCCGCCTCAGGATGAGGCATTCACCTGATCCACCCAACCCTCACCCGTAGCTCCTAGAAGCTACAGCATCCACAGTGGACACATGCTAGCAAATTGTCTCGGCATACCAGTGTTGGCAAACTGGTAAATTAGGGGGATACCTACATGTGAAGACTTGCCCCTACAAAATGGGCAGGGGAGAGTAACTTCTTTCAATGGCCACGATGGCAGCTGAAGCAGACATAGTGGGGGGCTTGAAGCTTGGTTGGACACCAGAGACACCCAGGTCACCCACTACATCCTGGGCCATCACTAGTCATCCTGATTTAATCTGGCCACTGACTCTGGAAGAGTCTGGCTAAAGACTCTGCACAACAAGGGATAATGTTGTAAAAAAAATTACCCTGGCATGGATTCTGTCAATATAAAGTTATTATTAAATAAAATAAAAAAAGAAATATAATATAGACATGAAAAAAAAAGACTGCACAAGTCTGCCTCACTTAAATCCAAATTATGCTCAAATCAAAGGATCTCACCCATTCTAATTTACCATTTTTACCCACCTCAGAGTTCTGTGGGGAATAACAGAGCAACAGGTGTAGATATACTGGGAACTGTAGTCATAACTCTGCCAGGTTAGAGGGCTACCTTCTCACTGGAAGAAGCAGTGGGATTCAGCATCACCCCCCCCCTCCGGGGATCCTAGCAGGCTTTTGGAAGGACCATGCTGCTCACCTCATGGCCCGAGAAGATGCCTTAAAAACTGTCTGCTTCACCCAGCCCTTCCTTGCTGTGGCGGGCAAGGTCAAAACACACAAAAAATACAAAAAGGTTTCCAAAGATGATTCCACTCACAACACACTTAAGGACAACAAGAAATCCAGTAAACCTGAAAGATGAACTGTTTGCAGAAAGATGTTCTTGTTGCAAGAAAATCCAGCAGGGATTGCATCCAAATAGTATCCCTGAGTAAAATAAGACTGACAAATGAAAGTCAGCTTACCGAAGTCAAAGCTGGATATGTGTTTTTCTGGAGTGATTGCAATGAAGGGGAGTACTGTGAAGTTGCTGTTTTGCAATCAAAACTAATCTAGTCAACAAGCTTGTATGGGTTCTCAAAAGGAGTGACCTGACAATGGGGTCGCTGCTTACCACTATCATCACTGGGTATACTTTTACCATGACAAATCCTGATGAAGTCAAAGAAAGAGTTTATGAAGACCAGAGACCCTCATTATCAATGTATCAAAAGAGGACGAGTTTGTAATTTTGGATGACTTTAACGCCGGAGTAGGTACAGACTATTAGATGTGACAGGGAGTCTTTGGGAGGAACAAAGTCAGAAATAGGATGGCAGTGGTCACTTGCGACTGAAGACTTAGGCATTTCATGACCATAATCAGCATTGTCTTCCATTTACCTAAAAGCGATAAAATGTCTTGACTATCCTTGCAGTAAACAATGGCATTCATGTCTACTAAAGGAAAAGACAGACAGGACGTGGGAGTCAGGAAGGTGACGTGTGGCACAGAGTGCTGGACCGATCATAGACTTATCCTCTCAAAACTAAATATTTGCATTAACAAATATAGCTTCAACTGCCAGAAGACTTCCTGTTAACAGATTTGAGCGCTTCTTTCAGGGGGAACGATCCACCATAAGTTTGAAGAGAAGGCTGAGCGCCGACACACGGTTGGCAACAGTGGAGCAGAACAGGAACCAAAAGCTTTCAGATTTGGCATGCAGTGCTGAATTTACTCATCAGGGCTGGAACACTCACAAACATCAAGATTGGCTTGATGAAAATGATGGGGAAATTAAGAAGGCACTAAATGAAAAAGGAGAACTCCACGGGGTCTATCAGCAGGAGAGTACAGCCATTTCTAAGAAGGAAAAGTCTAACTATCAAAAGTTAAGTGCAAGTAAAAAGATACAGGATTCTTAGCTCAGTAAGAAAGCAGGTGAAATTGAGTTTTATGCTGATCATAACAATCCAAAGTGCTTTTACAGTGCCAGGAAAGCTATTTAGGATCCAAAGACCTATGGTGCAATTCCACTATTGGCTTTGATGGAGCCATGTTGATTAGTGATAAGGACACAATCCTGAAGAGATGGCCTGAATAGTTCCATAGTGTTCTCAAAAGACCATCATCAGGGCAGCTAGTTGGTATAATGGGTAGAACACCAGCCCTGAAGTTAGGAGGACCTGAGTTCAAATCTGGCTTCAGATACTTAACACTTCCTGGCTGTGTGACCCTGGGCAAATCACTTAACCCCAGTTGCCTCAGCCAAAAAAACAAACAAAAAAACCCCATCATCAATTAATGCTGAAGCCTCTCATTGAAGTCAATCGTTTTCTAGCTGAACTTCCAACTGAAGAAGAGGTTTGAATACCATGTTCTAGTCGATTCCAGCAGAGATTTACAAGTCAAGAGTTCACTGCTTAGGGGCAGCTAGGTGGCGCAGTGGATAGAGGACCAGCCCTGAAGTCAGGAGGACCTGAGTTCAAATCTGACCTCAGACACTTAAGACTTCCTAGCTGTGTGACCCTGGGCAAGTCACTTAACCCCAATTGCCTCAGCAAAAACAAAACAAAACAAAACAAAACAAAACAAAAAACAAACAAAAAAGAGTTCACTGCTTATACCAAATCTGACTGAAATTTAGGTTATATGGTGGGAGAAGGTTATCCCCCAGGAGTTTGCCTCTATTGTCCATCTCTATAAAGGTAAAGGAAATGGGATTTCTTGTGATGATCACAGGATGCTTGCCAGCGCCCTCCTTAATCGGCTTGGATGATGGTCATTTATTTAAGAGCCTGTGAGGCTTCAGAAAGGGCTGAAGAATGGTCGATAGGGTGTTTACTGCCCACAGCTGTCTACGACTGCCTGTCAGTGACTACAAGAAAATCTGTAGTCAAGTTTTGCATGCTGTGATCTAGATAGTGGACATATACCATTGGACATCAGAGAACGTGAGAATGGGGACCGGTGAGAGGATGTTCAAGTAGGTGGTGGAAAGCTGCCCAGGGACCCCTGAGCCTCTGCTCTGCTCCCTCACTGAAATGTGTCCTACTTGCTTCTCCAGCCACAGGGGGTGCAGAGAATAAGGTGGGGGAGAGTATTCGTTTTAATTAATTGACCTCATTAAGATCCCAGCTGGTATAGAACTGACTTTCCCGGCAGCTGTTCCAACTGTCAAGGAAGCCACAAGAGTCACCCCTAGGGTGAGGGAACTGGTCAGCGATGACCTTAGGAGAAAGGAGGAGGAGGAGGAGAAAGGAAGGGGTGGGAAGTCTTCCAGCCTGTGATTGGCCCCCTCCTCTTCTGGATGCTTCCTCCAGGTCTAGAGAAGGCAGTGCCATCTCTACTTAGTCCCACATCTCTCACCCTCCTTCTCTGGGCTGACCCGGGCTCCCTGGCTGCTGCCCATTTTGGGGTTCTGCCTCAGGCTCCCGTATGGCTTTCTCCCCTGCCTCTACTCCCAGCCCCCATCTGCTCCCCAGCTTCAGCTCAGCTCCCCTTGGCAGCAGCTGCCTGTGTATCAGGCTCGGGCCCAACCATTTGCCATCTGGCTGGCAGTCCCTCCCTTCATGACAGGGCCATCCTCCTAGCCAGCTTTGCCTGCTGCTCCCACCAGCCTGTTCTATCTCTGCCCATGGGGGTTGTTGTGCAGAGGGATTTGGGAAGGGATGACTTCAGTGGGGGGGGAGGGCAGGGGAGGGAAGGAGAGGGGAAAGGAGAGGGGTGGACAGGGGAAGGGAGGGCAGGGAAGTGTTCTGGGGGTTAAGAGTTGGAAGATCAGGGCTGCAAGTCCATCTCTACTATTTACTCTCTGACTGAATGAGTGAGACGAGTCATTCTGTTTCTCCATAAAATGAAAGGTTGAGCTCCATCATCCCCAGAGCCCCCCGGTCCTAAATCATCTGATGCCAATGGCAGCTTCCAGGAGCCTATACTCTACCCCGGTTCCTTGACGCTTCGGAGGTGTGTGGGGCCACACCCAGGGGGCCCAGCCATACAGCCAGCACAGCTCCCTTCTGGGTAGATTGGATTGCCGGGAGCATGACAGCTCTGACCCTGCTCTTCCAGTTGTCATTCCAGCCTTGGGCCCTTCCCCTGGAGACCGTGGCCTGAACCCCGAGGCTGGTCAACACTGGTACTGCTGGTTTCCCTTCGAGCATGCTAGGAGGCAGCAGGGGCCGGAAGTCGCAAGCTTATTATTCTGGGGGACACAGGAATCTCGGTAGACTTTGGAGACCTGCCTTAAAGGGGTAGCCTCCAGACCCAGGTCGGAATGGAACTTCAGATAGCCATGAGCTCATCCTGGATGATGGGGGAGCCCAGAAGTAGTACAAGGGGGAAACCGTGTGAGAGGGAGCCCCCAAAGAAGTGAGGGATGAGGCAGCTGCATATTTGATGACACCATAGATTAACTGGGGTTTGGGGCAAGTCCACAAGAAGAGGCTCCTTGACACCTTCTGGCTAGACATCCCTGGGCTAGAGGGGAGGAATTCAGCCCCATGTGAGTGAGCTTCCAGGAACCAGACGTAGGAACGATATAGGAGGGAACTCTCAAGCTGGGAGGGACTTTGGGATACAGGATGGAGAATGTCGGAGCCTGGAAGGACCTTTGATCATGGACTGTCCAGCCTGGAAGGATGCTTAGACATCCTTTCGTCAGCCCTCCTCATCCTTGCCATGAAGCAAAGGCTGCCCAGAGTGGGCCGATGGTTTGCCTGAGGTCACCCAGCTTCTTGGTGACAGAGGAGGAGGGGGATGCCTGACACCGACCCTGGCCCGAATCCAGAGTGCCCCAAGGTGGCTGCGGATGCTGAGGAGAGACGGGCCCCCAGCCCCTCATGTCTTTACCCTAGGCCTGGCATGTCTCTGGATGGCCTGGGGTCTGTCCAGCCTCAGAAGTGCTGTTCCGATCTCTGAGTTAGTGTGCCCATTGGGAAAAACATTCTGGGTTCCGCATGCTTCCTGCTGGCTCTGCGGGCATTGTGTTCCCTCCCAATTACTCAGAATGCTCTCTGCCCAGGACTGACCTTGGACCTCACCGTTGCCCAGCGTCTCCTAGCTGGACGATGACACCCAGTCTGTCCCCTGCCTGAGAGAGCCCTCCCCACCCATCTCAAGCCCCTCCCACTTCTGCAGAGCGAGCTCCAGGGAGAAGCTCCCCATGGTAGTAGGCTATCTCCTACAGCTGGCTCTCCGTCCCCCAACCCACTGCTCCCGACCGTCTGTTGGAGCCGAGCCCTCCTCCACAAGATGGTTTGTCGGCCATTGGAAGCCAGCCGTTGCGCCTGCTCCACCTTGGGATCCAGCTTCTTTTTGAATCCGGGATAAAATGACCTCAGTTTCTTGATCTCGTAAGGCCTGGGATCCAGGGTGGTTGCTTTTCTCTGGGACTCCCCAGATCAAGGATCTTCTTTCTCAAATGGAGCCCCCAGGATTGAACATCATCCCTCATTTTCCAGAGGAGAGACTGGGGCAGGCCAGGAGAGGGGAAGTGATGGGTTAGGGCAAGGCTCCTTGGGTTCTGAGGCCCTGTTCCCCTAGATCATGATGATCCCCTGGAGCAGGGGCTTTGAATCAGGACCAGATGCCATCAGCCCAGACTTGGTGCTCCTCCCAAAAGCTTTGGTTGCCAAGGCAGCCCCCTTCCCCTTCTGGGCCCCTCCTCTGAGCCAGGCCTCCTGAACTGGATGGCAGAGCCCAGGTGGGCCCGGCGCCTTTCTCCAACTTCTGGGCACACTGTTCGGCCCCAGCTCGGTTGGGGCGCCCAGCTTTGGTGGCGGTGGCCAGTTCCCCCGTCCCGCAAGGAATTTTGTTCCCGTTTGCTGAACTGGGGCTCCTCGGAGTCTTGCCTCCTTCTGACACCTGAGGACGGCCAGCTACACGTGGCCCCATGCCAGCGTGCTCTCCGAAGCTGAGAGGAGCCACGGGAAGGCCACGGGGCATCTGCACTGTCGGTTGAGTCGCCGGCCTGGGGAAACTTGGAACCCTGTGGAGGATGCCCCAGGTGAAGTTCTGTAAAACGGGTGCCATCAGAAGGCTGCTGCTCACCAGCCAGGAAGGTTTCACTTCCCCTCTCTCTCACACGTGTGCACGTACAGATGCCCAATATGTCCGCGAGCCCATGGGCAGACGTGTGCCCGGCTGCAGGCTGCTGCATTCCTGCCTTCGCTCCCCAGGTGAGGGTAAAGGCTGGGCTGCAGAAAGTGAACAGATCTGGCTATTTGCCAGACGGATCTGGGCACGGGTTCCCACAGGGGCATCAGACCAGCCGAGTTCAGTAGGTCTGAGAAATTGCTGGGGCTCCAGAGAAAGGATGGGGGGGGAAACATGGGGGGAAGAGGAAGGAAGAGGAGGAAAAGGAGAAGAGGAGGAGGAGGAAGAGGAAGAGAAGGAAAAGCGAGGAAGAAGAGGAGGAAAAGAGAAGGGGGGAAAGAGAGGAGGAGAAAGGGAGAAGAAGGAGGAGAAAGAGGAGGAAGAGGAGAGGAGAAGAAAAAGGAGAGGAGGAGAAAAGAGAAGGAAGGGAGGAGGAGAAAAGAGAAGGAAGGGAGGAGGAGAAAAGAGAAGGAAGAGGAGGAGAAGAGAAGGAGAAAGAAGAAGAGAGGAGGAAAGGAAGAGGAAGAGGAGAAAGAGGAGAAGGAAGGGAGGATGAGGAGGAAGAGAAGAAGAGGAAAAGAGGAAGAAGAGGAGGAGGAGGAGGAGGAAGGAGAAGGAGGAAGGGAGAAGGAGGAGGAGGAGAAGAACAAAGGAAGAAGGAGGAGGAAGAGGAGGAGGAAGGGAGGAGGAGGAGGAGGAGGAGAAGAAGAAAGGAAGAAGGAAGAGGAAGAGAGGAAGAGGAGGAAGAGAAGAGGCGGAACTCAGCATCTTGTTAAACCATGGTAGGCTGGAGGTCTGGGGATCTGGGCTGTGAGCAAGTTCCCAAGCCATAAATTTCCCAGAGGCAGCTGGAGCCAGGAGCCCTGAGTAGGAGCGCTGCGATCTATTATCTTGGGGCATCCCAGGTTGGGCTTTAAGGCTCCTTGTCTGCAGAGTTCTGGAGGCCCAGCTCCTACAGGGGAGCAGGGGGCCCGGGGGCTGTGGCAACGGGCATTGTATGTCCGGGAGGGCATGTGGGTGTGAACATGTGAGGCAGGAACGTGCACATGTGGCCGGATGTCAGGGTGCCGGCTCGGGTGTGTGAGGGGCTTGGTGCATCTGCCTCCTTACCTAACCCAGAGGGGCGCATGGCTGCCCAACACTGGGAAGCAGGCTGGACAAGGTTAAGGGGAGTGAGGTCACTCCGGGGCAGGCTCCCGGGCAGGCTCGAGCGGGCAGAGGGAGGCTGATGCCTCCTGGGAATCGGAGCTGGAGCTCTGGGGGATGCCAAGTCCAACCCTATCCCAAGTGAGCCAGTCCAGTCCAACCCTTGTGGAGTGATGGGCTACCATCGCTGGTGCTCTATCCAATGGGCTTCGTTGGAAGCTCTGCCCGGGTACCTCTTGGTTTCATCTTGTTTTTGAAGAGTTCAGGTTTTTGTGCTTCTCAGCCCTGAGTGTCTCTCCTCAGGCCTGCCTCAGTTACCCTCAATTAGCCACAGGGCCTGGAAACTCTCCACTAAAGCCCAAAGAGCAAAACGGTGACCCTTCTGGTCCTGGGCACACGTCTGCGGAGAGACACCTGAGTTCGTGGCCCCCAGCCTTCTCGTATGCCCGTCTGCTTGTAGAAGCTGGAGGATGGCGGCTGGGGTGGGGGCTCTGGCTGGGAGAGGCAAGATAGGTCTTATTACTGCATTCACAGCCGCTTTCTGTCCATCTCTGACATGGCCTCTCATAAGCCTTGTCAGCTCTCCCCCAGACTACCCCTACCTCCCCGCTTCCAGTTTCTCCCCTCTCCAATCTATCTTCTGCACGATTGCCAAAATGGTCGTTGGTCTGCCCACCTCCCTCCCTGCCCAAAAACCATTAGGGGCTCCCCATCGCCAATAGGCCCAAATATATATGTCTCAGTTGGTATTGAAGGTTCTCCGTGATCTGGTTGCCGTGTTACTTTCCAGTTTTATTTCATAATTTTCCTCTTCATAAACTTTATGTTCAAGTGAAGCTGGAACTATTAGACGCTCCCCAAATCTCTTCCCAGCTCATAGCCGCTGCCCTTGATGGCATCCAGCTTGGGAAACAAATTAGGGCCTTTTGGCCCCTCCCCCTTTTCCATGTAAACCCTTTTGATTACATTTGCAAGATTCGAGGGAATGATATTTTTGTCAGCCGTCACTAAATGCGCTCCGTCCCTGGCCGAGAGCCAGCTATCCCTCTATTTTTTTCGAGGTACACGAACCCAAATCCTGTCCCCAGACATGTTCTTTTTTCAGATCTTCCTTTCCCTTCTGAAATACTTGTCCACTGACCGAGGTGACCATCTTCAGCTGACCCAATGGTCAGCGCGCCACCTTTGCCCTGAAGGTTTTCGTTTTCTTGGCCAGAGCTTCATAATTTTGTCGAGGTTTCTTCTGGCAGAATCCCCATAAATGGGAGTGATGGTTGGGCCTGACAAGCTTGGGAGGCTCTCCATTGTCACGTTCCAAATGCAGGATGCTGGAAAGCAGCCGCCCTTCCTCTTGCTATTGTCAGTCCCTCTGACCACTGCCTTTGTGCCCTTAGTGGGAGTCACATCTTGTTCTGACATTTATTATTTATTAAATGATCTCTCTCTCTCTCTCTCTCTCTCTCTCTCTCTCTCTCTCTCTCTCTCTCTCTCTCTCTCTGTCTCTTCCTCTTCCCCCTCTTTCTTTCTCCCTCCCTCCCTGTTTCTGTCTCTCTCTTTCTGTCCCAACCCCTTCCCTCCCAATTGGATCTCTCTGCCCAGTGGTATCCATCAATCCAGATGCTAAGTCCTTGTTGTGAGCATCTGCCCACTTCTCAGAAGTTCTCCTCCCAGGAAGATCCCCCGGCTGACTCCTGAGCGCCAAGGGCTCGCCCTTTCCTGACTGTGTTGCCTTCTTCCCCACTCCAGACTCTCCCCCTGAGCCAAGACAGTCCCCCCGCCCCACTTCTGGCCCTTCCTCTTTGTCCATTCTCCACAGCTTTTTTTTTTCTTCAAATACGTAAAGGAACAACGCCGTCTCTTGTAGTCTTGAGTGTGTGCACGTGTGCAGGCTGTGTGCACAGTGTGGGCGTGCACGTGCGTATGTGTGTGCTTGTGGGGGGTATTCCTCAGCCCCCCTCCCTTCTTTTTTTTAGGAGAGACCCCACTCTGCACTTTGAACACTGAAACCAATTACTTGGCCTTAGCCGAAACATAAAGCTCTTACTGTGTGTCAGTCACAAGAGCACTCATTCCTTTTGCGCCCCCACCTCTTCCCCGGCTCTCTCATCCTTCTCAGCCTTGGCCGGCCCCTCTGGTAGCCATCCTTGCCTCCATCTTCTATACCTCTCATTTTGGGAGTTGGGATGGTGACCTCATGGGCTAACTCCCTTGCTGACCTTTCCCGATGGGAGAACCCTGGGAGCCAACACTCCATTTTGCGATTCATAGATGAGAGCTCCTCAGGTAGAAATGCTCAAGTGTTTGGACTGGAAAGGCTGGGGAAAGATCATTTTGCCTATCTCCCAGCTTCAAGACAGGATTATATTTCACTTCAATCTTTTTGTATTAAACCACAGCCACATGTGGTTTTCATATGCAACCTTTGGTCCTTTGGGCCCTCAGATATAGAAGAGAGAGTTTGCTCTTGACTAGACCCTCTAGGGCAGTGGGGGCAAACTCAGGTGGACACCAGAGCCACTAAATTACACACAAAGGTCCCTGAAGGCTGCCCGTTGACTTAAAAAACCACATACTCATATTATCTACGTCCTATTGTATTTTTATTTATTTTATGAAATATTTCCCAATGGCCTTCGGCCAAACCCCATGGCGCGGACCCCACACACGGGACCCGAGAGTCCGACCCTCTGTTTTAGGATATGTGGACAACCGGCTGCTCTTTTCAACAAATTCGGAGTTAACCTTATTGAACTTTTCATTGCCAAATATTTGAACCCATCCCCAAGAGCATGAGAGAGGATCGAAATCAAAGAAACAAGAGGCAAAAAAGTGATTGGGAATGATCCCGGTCATGTCTGCTGATTTTGTCGATTGTTACAAAACCCCCCAAATCGTGGCCCTTAAACATTAAGCAGTCCGATATCTTTGCTGTACATTGCACGTGGATTTGTTGTCATCAATTATCCACTCGTAGGTGATGTGTCCGATGTTCTTTCCATTCTATGTCTTTCACTTTATGCGCGACCCCTCATCTAAGTTTTCCTATAGTTCATTGAATTTATTGTGAGTTCATCATTCTTACAATTCTGTGCCATCATGGAACTCCTAATTGGTTTTTGATGTCTTTGTTAGTTAAAATAATGCTCTCAGTAAGCCCCCAGGAAATGCTCATTGCCAGGACTGGTTTGTCTCCTCACCTCTTCCCCCGCTTTTCCTCCCTCTGCCGACTAGGAGTATTTTGGTGGAGCTGGAGTCTCCTCGCCATGTCAAGCTCCTCTTTAGGGGGCTGTTAGGGCAAAGAGCACGCACCTTTCAGTAACTCGTAAGATTCTGAACGATTTTCCTAAAACATCACACCAATTCATAGCTTTTGTCAACAACGTATAAGCAGGACTCTTTTATCCCAGTTCTTCTTTGGGTCAATGGCAATTCTAGTACTAGAACTTGGAGAAATAACAGAACTTCTTTCTTATGGGATTCTCTTCCCCTTACCTTTCTTTGTGGGCAACCCCTAATTTGCAGTGGGTTCCGGTCCACAAAACCATTCCAGGCTCATTCAAGGCACTCTGTGGGTCCATATGTACTGGAAACCAAATCTCACAAGCCCCAACCGGAATGTTTACTTTTACTTATCAGACAGATGACGCCATGACCTCAAAGTCAGGTGGTTTGATGAAATAAAATGGTAAGCCTGAGCCACAAGTTTGAAGAAACACATCGGTCAGTCGATGAGCATGTAGTAGATGCCTACTGTGTGGCAGGCACTGTGCTAAGTGCCGGGGACACAAAGTTCAAACACAGTCCCCGTACTTGAGGAGTTCACAGGGGAAACAGCGTGCAAGTGGTCACGTGTGGATCTAATTCGGCCAAACCCCGTGGCGCGGACCCCACACGCGGGCCCCGAAAGTCCCACCCTCTGTTTTAGGACATGTGGACAACCGGCCGCTCTTTTCAACAAATTCTGAATTAACTTTATCGAACTCTCCATTGACAAGCGTTCGAGCCCGTCGGCAAGAGCACGTGAGGGAGTCGAAATCAAAGAAACGAAAAGGAAAAAGGCGATTGGGAATGATCCCGGTCACTTCTGCTGAGGGGGAAACAATAGACGAGTCCTCATGTGTGTTTATGTACATATACTCACCTATGTGCATATGAGAAATGTATGTGTGTATAATGCATACAGCATAAATCAAAATATATACTATGTATATCGATATAATACATACAGTGTAAATCAAAATATATACTCTGTATACCTATATAATACATACAGTGTAAATCAAAATCTATACTCTGTATCCCTATATAATACATACAGTGTAAATCAAAATCTATACTATGTACCCCTATCTAATATATACAGTGTAAATGAAAGGTAATCTCAGAGGGAAGGCACTGAAGTGGGACAATAAAGGATGGGCAGGGTACTATCAGAGCTGCAAAAGTTGAGATTTTCCCTCCGTTTTGAAGCCAGGAGGCAGAGGTGGGGAGGAAGAGCATTTTAGTCGGGGAGGGCAGACGGTGGACGACTCACAGTTGGGAGATGGAGCAAGAGAGTGTGTGGGGGCCGGTCCGAGAACACTGAAGAGGTAGGAAGGGGCCACATTTTGAAAGGCTTTAAATACTAAAGAGAAGAGTTGCTATTCGACGCCAGAGATAGCAGGGAGTCACGGGAGTCCCGAGCGGGGATGATCAAAGCTGAGCCGTAGGAGGATCGGCTTCGGCTGACAGAGGGACGATGACCTGGAGCGGGGAGATACTGAGGCAGGCAGAGTTCCTGCTCTCCCAGTGGCTATTGCAGTAGTCCAGGTGTGAGGGGTGGGGGCGGTATAAGAGAAATTATGAAGGTTAAAAAAAAACAAACACTTTCAGTGAGAATACCGGGCACACGTGTGGAGAAGTCCACACACGCAGAGATTTCTGTCTCTGCCGCTGGAACAAGGCTGCTCCTTGCAGATGCTCTGGAGGTTCCGGGAAGGGCTCCATTGGGTGCTCGGTTCTCTCTGCTCCCAGCTTTGGGTTTTGGCTGGATTCCTCCAATGAAGCAATACTTTTTTTTCTCATAAGAAAAAGGAGAGGATCTTCCCTTGCTCATGGAAGCAAAAGCCCAGAGGTCTTGGCTGCAGTTGTGGATTTTTTTTTTAAAGACAGACAAAGCCCCAGTAACCCAGCCATTGCACCAGGGGGAACAGCAGAAGACTTCTCTTCATTTAAAAAAACAGTCCCCCCTTTAACTGCTTGCTCACTGAGGGCCCTCTCACTATTATGGAGGCTTAGGAATTCCTCATGTCTGCCGGTTTACCTCCTAATTGCCGACCCGTTCTCATCCACGGCTCCGTGGAGATGCCGTCCTTCCACAAGCCTGCCAAGAACCCTTTGAATTTGCACTCCACCCCCCATTTCTTTTCCCCCTGCCTCCCACCAAATTTTGTAACCCCAAGATGCTTTTAGTTTCCCATACAAATGAATGGGAGAGTGAGAAGGCACTGGACCTTAATTAAGCCCAGTGGGCAAGATCGCTGCTCTCCTCCTCCCTTGCTGCATTCCTGCTTTTCATAGTAAGTGTGGCTAGCCTCAGCCCTTTCAAGGCTGAGTGCTCAGCCCTCCTTCCCTCCCTTCTTTCCTTCTGTCTTTTTTCTTTGTCCATCTGTCTCTATTTTTACCTCCCCCTCCCCCTCCCCGATTTCATCCAGTCGCTTTTCTCACACAAGCTCTTTCTAGGGTCGGAGAGCCAGGGGCTGACGGTACGGGGGTTCCCCAGGCCCAGGGCTTTAGGACCGGGGGTTTCCGGAGTTCTATAGGCCAAAGGTCCCCCCCGGCTGAGGGCTCTGGGGTCAGTGTGCTCTGAAGACCGAAGATCCCGGGGCCAGGGGTTGGGGTGTTGTTTCACAAGCTGGAAGATTGCTGCACACTTGGGAGCAGCCCCCCAAAGCTTCAAGGCTGGTTTGACCCGTCTCCAAACCTCTGTGGTCTGGCTCCTTCCTGTTAGCAGGGAGCAAGGAATTTGAGAAATAGCTGGCAGGACTGGGGAGAAAACAATGCATTTCCTCCCTCCTTCTGGGGCAGGTTTATGGGAGCTGAGTTTGCTTTCTATCACAGGCCTTCTGGGGAGCAGCAGCTGGGGCCGGCACCAGCCTCTTCCCCTGGCAAACGAGCCAGCCGCGATCTCCTGAAAGCCGTTACGTTTTCCAAGTCTCTCTGGGGACCCGGGTTCCCAAATCCTGTTACAAAACACAGGTACGGCAGTGTCCGGCGGTGAATATCCCTGTCGGATTAATACAGAATAAAAACCGAGTGTGGAAAGAAAGGCCCTTAAAGCCAGGCTCCCAGGGAGCACCGGGACTCGCCCTCAAAAAATCAGGAGGCCCTTTTATATCTCATCGTAACCACTGGGAGAGACCTTACTCCCGGGGCACTGGAACACGGACCCTACTAAAGTGGCCCTTTCCCGGTGGGGGGGCGACTGCAAGGAGCCTCAGTCTCCTGAGGACGGGCCTAGCCCATCTGCCCTTGAGCAGAGAAACTTGGGTGAATGACACCTCCTGCCTCCCTCTAGCCTCCAAATCTCAGAGCACGTAGGGCCTGAAAGAGATCATTATTTCATTGGTGCAGAGGTAGGGGGAAAAAAGGGACCTCTCTTGCAGAGGGGATCCTCACTAAGAGCAAGGAACCAGTTTCTAGGGGGATCCTGGAGGATGTGAATCCCCCAAGGGTTTGTGACAGAGAAAGCGGGAAGAGATGTGTGTCCCTGTTTGGGTACTTCTCTTCCAACTGAGCCTGACTGTATTTGTGGGAGGCTGTACTCCAGTTTTATCAGGAAATGTGGACATTTTAATGCTACTTTGAAAAATAGGATTTTCTTAAACAACTTTGAGCTAATTGTGTCCCAACTTGTAGAATCACGCTCATATGGAGAGGGGTCCAGTGAGCTATGATTTGCTGGGGAGGTGTCTGCATGGAGCCCAACATGCTCTTTTAGGAGGGAACTCATTGCAAAGGGAGTCTGAGGTGTGCCCTTGATTTGGGGAGAGGCAATTTCATATGGGTTCAGGGTAAGGCTCCGTAGAACTCCACAGACAAAAAAAATCAAAAAGGGAAGTCAAGGCGGGAGGGAACAAAAACTTTCAAGAATTAAGTTCTACGTTTAGAAGAATCGCATGTGTTTGACCTGTTTTGGATTGTTTGATGAATTAGGGAAGGAAGAGGGAGGAGAGGGCGAAAACTTTGGAATTGTGTGCTCTTGCACACACAATCGCACACCAAAGCTTGTGGCTTTTGCAAAGGCGAATGTTGACAACTGTCTTTGCATGTATTTGGAACGATAAACTGCTATTAAAACAGTTTAAAAAATAAAAAGGAATTCAGTCTACAAACATGAAGGGGAAGTGTTACAATAAAGAGGAATAGGATGACTTTTCTGAAGAGCCTGCTGTGGATGCCCGGGTTTCTCAATCTGAAAAAAAAAAAAAGATACGATCAGAAGATGGAAGGCAGGGGAGGGAACAGAGGATGCCCCGCCACCGGCCGGGAAGCCTCGGGAGGGCTGCTGCTCAAAGCTGGCCGAGGCCAGGGAGCGGAGGAGGGAAAAGAAAAAGAGCCAAGAAGGGCAGGACGGCTGCAGGTGGGGAAGGAGACACTCCCAAACAGCACCAGAGAGCAGACAGAGCTCTCCCCTTCTCTTGCTTCTGTTTTCTCTGCCAAGGAGGAGGAACTGTACATAGTAAATGATGCAGAGAAGCACATGCACACAATCAGCATGGAACCCCCCTCGATGACTCACTCGAATGTCCTGGCCCAGAAGAGCCCGCTTCCTTGGGAACTGAGAGAACCGGCAGCCACGGGTGCCGAACCGCTGGCAGGGATACCTGAAAGGTCCAGGAAGAGGGGGACAGATGCCATGGGACCAGAGCGAGCCAGAGATCTCAGCAGAGCCTGCCGGCCATGGGCCGCCGAGCTGAAATCTGCCTGCTGGGGAACGTGGGAGGACAGACCACGTGACAGATGAGCGAGGGGGTCTAAGAAAGGCAAGTGGGGACGACAAAGGCCGGCGTGGGCTTCAGCAAGGCAGGTCGTGTCCGACTGGCCACAACGGAGTTAACAAAGGGGAAGGAGAAGGCTTCCTCTGTGGCTGGTTGGCCATGTCGGAGCGGAGCTTCCGAGAAAACGCCTCATGCTATTTGGAAAACTTAGTCGGGAGGATTTGGGCTGATGGAATGAGCGGACTCAAAGCAGTCATCGGAGGTTCTCGTAGGCCTGGCGGGATGTCTCTATAGGAGTGCCTGGGGGTCCTGTCCTCGGCTCTGGGCTCTGGAGAGTTTGTATCCATATCTGACTTAGAGAAAAGCACCGGGGCCCTGCAATTGAGACCCATTGGATGATAGACCCAATATCCCCAAAGATCTTCCAGTTGCAGAGGATTGGGCTCTGTCATGGATCAATGCAGTGTTTTGGATGTGGCTTAAAAAATCAGCTCCCCTAGGAGAAGCTAACGGAGGATGAAGATGGTTTGGTGGCAGGTTTTTTTTTGTGTGTGTGTGTGTGTCTGTGTCTGTGTGTGTGTGTGTGTGTGTGTGTGTGTGTGTGTGTCTGTGTGTGTGTGTGTGTGTCTGTGTCTGTGTGTGTGTGTGTGTGTGTGTGTCTGTGTCTGTGTCTGTGTGTGATGTGGCTGCTTAAAAACACATGTGAGGCAAGGCTGGATTAAGAGAGGTGCAGCTTCTGAGAAGAAGGTGAAGGTCTCTGTTCTCTGCCTCGTCAGACCACTCTTGTTATGTTTGGGATGCCGAATGCCATGGATCGCATGGGATAGCAATCGATCAGTCAGTCGGGGTGCACGTTTTAAGCTCCTCCTATATAGAGATCTTTAGGGTCCCCTGGGATCGCAGGAATCTCCGATTCTGGATCACCAGACGATGTTTTTGTCTGAAATGGCCGAGGAAGGCTGAGCCTCCTCCTTGTCTCTGCCCCCATTGACTTCTAGCCTAAAGCCACAAGCCGGCTTTCTTCCCAGAGGCTCTAGTATTTCCCTTTCCCCTCCCTATCCCATCTACCTTCCTCCTCCAGACTATTTGGTTCGAGCCCACCACCTGAAGCCTCCGATGTCCCCCTCTCTCCTGGGATATCCCAGTCTGTTCCAAACCCAGTACCCCATCACTGGCAGTCTCATGGGAAAGCTGTGGGGCCACTTTTTCCCAAAAGGCTCTCTTCTCACAGCATCCTGCACATATCCCAGCTGCCCCAGAAGGCACGGATATAATCAACGAAGGCAGAGCCAATTCCCACCCAGTCCCAACTGTACCCGGTCTCTCTGGGCTGGAGGCGGGAGTGGCCCTTCTCTCTCCCAGCTCCTCCAGCCTCCGCTTCCCACCTTCCCAGGGGCCAGCCTCAGATGCCGTGCCTCTGAAATCATCCTTTCCAGCCCACTAGGCCTGGATCCAGCTCAGCTGCTGAACAGCTCAATTCCCTCATCAGAGACTGCCCTTGGCTCCCCGAAGACTGATCATTGTCCTGGGAGCTTGGCCCTAGGAGACAGGCCTTTCTATTATCCTCTCAGAATGGAGCTGTGCCCAGCCTCCCAACCCAGCCCGGCCTTGCCCTGCCCTGCCCTGCCTCCTCGGATGAACTCTTCTGTCTCCATTTCCTCTTTAGCTCCTTCCCACTCCCCACCGCCCCAACCCCGGTGGATCTGCTCTTTGGCCCACTGGATTTCACGGCCAAGTTCGGGACCGTTCTCAATCCCACACCGGCCCAAGGAGGAGAATCTCACTCGAGGCTTCCGGCGCGTCGTCTCCCCCGTCTGGGTGCCCGGAGGAGCAGAGTGGAGGCGTGGAGCCCACGCTGGAAAAAGCCTCTGGGACGAGCACAGTGAGAGCCCTGCAGTGAAAGACCCTGTGGCCCTTGCCTCAGAGGCCGCCCATGGCACTCGAAGAGAGCCTCAATTGTCAGGAAGGCTTTTTTCAGATCTCAAGCTGAAATATGCTTCTTTGCAAGTTTCAGCCATTGTTCCCAGCTCTGCTCTCTGGGCCCTGACAGAAGTGATCTAATCCCACTTTCCCAGAGAGCCCTTCAAGTGCAGGCTCCGCCCAGCCTCCCAGTCAAAGATCCCCAGTTCTTCTATGCCATGGACTCCAGGCCTTTCCCCACACTGACCGCCTTCCCCCTGGATGCCCTCCAGCTTCTTTCTCAGATGGCGGTACCCAGCGCTGCAGAAGAGGTGAGAAGAGGGCACATGCCAGGGAAATCGCACTCCTCTTTCTAGAATTTCTGCCTCAGTTACCGCAACTGGAGGCCAGGCCCCTTTGGCTTTCTTGGGGGCCACTCCGTCCCTCGCAGCTGACGCAGCCTGAGCTTGCAGCCTCTCGCTCAGACCCCGGGTCTCTTGCATATGAGCTACTCTGTAGACACGTCTCTTCTCTCCTGTATTTTCAGGACCGATTTGTTTGAACCCAAGGGTTCATGGATCCCTCTGATGTCTCCAGCCCAATGTTTTAGCTGTCCAGCTCTTGTTTTGCATCAATTACCTTCCTAGCTGCAAATTTGATAAGGGGACGGTCTATCCCTTTAGCTGAGCCTAGGGCCAAGGACAAGATCCCCGGCCACTCCTCTGGAGGCGTCCCGCCAGGCCGATGACAACCCCCGATGACCACTTTGAGTCCACTCGTTCCATCAACCTCAAATCCTCCCGACTAAGTTTTCCCAAGAGCACCAGATGTTTTCTCGGAAACTCTGCTGTGGCCAACCCGCCACAGAGGGTTCTCCTTCCACTTTGTTAACCCCATTGAGATAGAAAATGTAGCCAGTCGGACACGACCTGCCTTGCTGAAGCCCACGCCGGCCTTTGTCGTCCCCTCTTGCCTTTCCTAGCTATCCCCCCTCCCTGATCATCTGTCACGTGATCTGTTTTCCCGTGTTCCCAGCAGACAGATTCCAGCTCGGCGGCCCATGGCCGGCAGGCTCTGCTGAGATGTCTGGCCCACTTCGGTCCCGTGGCATCTCTCCCCCTCTCCTGGGACCTTTCAGGTATCCCCGCCAGCAGTTGAGCAGTCGTGGCTGCCGGTTCACTTAAGACCCAAGGAAGTGGACTCTTGTGGGCCAGGGCATTTGAGTGAATCATCGAGGGGGACTCTGTGCCCTAATATGGTCTCCATGCCATCCCATATCCCTGGGATGCATTCCCTCCTTCCCTCACCTCCAAGGGTCCCTCCCTTCCTCCAAGTGCCAGGGCTTTCCTTCTCATAGCACCTGCTGTCTGTAATATGTGTGTGTGTGTGTCCTTGAGGAATAAAGCCCACCTGGCCTATAGTGGGCCCTGTCCTGGCTCAGACACAAAGGGATGTCCCTGCCCCAGTATCCTACTCTGTCTTTCCCCCAGAGGCCGGCAGCCAGGGAGGAGAAGCCTGTGTTCCCATTCTTCCTTCTCTCCTTCCGCCGTATGGTACCAAGGAAAAGACCGGGCCTGACTTTATCCCCGAGGAGCCATGTGACCCTGGACAATGATGGAACGCTCTGCATGGGCTTTCAGTGGCTGCTTTGTGTGTGAAATGAGGAGGGTCGCCTGAAGGGCTCTGAATGAAAACTCTCCCCCATCACTTCCCCCACCCCTAGTTCCCCACAGGTCCCAGGGAGAGGGCCAAGGGAAAGCTTCTCCAAAGAGACTCTGATGTGGCCACATAGGGAGCTCCCCAAGGAACACGGAAGACGGGGCCAATCGGGCGCTCAGTCACTAAGTCCCTACTCTGTCCCAGGCACTGTGCTAAGTCTCCGGGAGACAAAGAAAGGCCAGAGACAGTCCCTGCCCTCAAGGAGCTCCCAGGCAAACGGGAAAGACAACAAGCGGGAAAAATAGGAAACACTGGGCCGGAGGAATAAAGAGGGGCTGTGGGGCTTCCTGGACAAGGGGGGATTGGAGCTGGTGCCTGAGGGAAGTCAAGGGGAAAGGGCCGTTGGGAGAAAATCGGGACAAAACGTAGCTCCCAGTGGCTGGCTGCTGTTGAGACACAGCCAGACACCACGGGAAGGGCTCTGTCTTTTGCTTTGACCTATGGGGACTGAGAGAAGGCATTATGAAGGGTCAGGACCAGGGGCAGGGCCAGGACCAGGGGCAGGACCAAGACCGGGGGCAGGGCCAGGGGCAAAGCCAGGGACAGGGCTAAGATCTGGGTCAGGATCTGGACCGGGTCAGGACCAGAGGTAGGGTCTCCGGATAGCCAGAGAGGGTGGGGAACATCTGACCCCCAGCCTGGCTCCATTCTGCTGGCGGACACCACCTGGACCCGAGCGCCCTAAATGGGGCTTTGTGAGCAGAGGGAAGCATGAGAACAAGGAACAGACTTTTCTATACACACCCAAAGACCTGAGGCAGCATTTCCAAAGCAAAAGGGAGGGCTGCGAACCCAACCCATCTGGGGCCCAATGGTGGCCAGGGCGCAGACCTTCCTCCCTCCTCCCCCTTGCATCTCCCCTCCAGGCCAGGGCACAGAGTCCTAAGAAGTCAGAGCTGGGGAAGAGAAAGGAGCTAACACACTCAGACCCTCCCGCCTCCTACGGAGGTCTGGGGATCACCCGCGCCATCCCTGAGTCCCAGCAGAACACTCATGATTGCACACGACCCAGGAGAACACGATCACAGACCCCAGTCTTTGGAGAGTTGTGGAGAACAGGGCAAGCACTGTGGGGCTGCAGAAGGCTGGGTGCCCACTGGATTTTCCCAAGGGGGAAGAGAACGGCATCTACAAATCTCAAGACTTGGACTCCTGGCAATATTCTGGAGGGCTTTTTATTAGGGGGACAGTTAATAAGAGCTCAGTGAGAGACACAGCATTCCCCGACACTAGCGTAGCCTCCACAAGAACGGGCTGTTTGATTCTGTACAATAAGCTTTCATTAAGTGGTACCTCTAGGCTCGGCACCGTGCCAGGCTCTGGGGGTGCTGGAGCCGAGGCCTTTCAGGCCCCTGCCCCCAAGGAACTTACAATCTATAGATGTGTCCCAATGTAGGAACCTCATTTCCTTCTTTGATAGGGTCGGAGCCAGGAAATTCCGGGGCAATGATTCTCTCTGCCTCTCAACCCCTCGTTTGCTAAAAGCCTCTGCACTGTGCTTGCAGAGAAACCATGAGATGATCGCCGAGTGGGACCACCTGGCTCGGAGGCCCTTCCCGATTTTAGCCGTGACCTGAAGGCACAAAGGACAAGATTCTGGAGAGAACTCATGTCTGGGCTGAGGATGGCAGGTCCCAGAAGCAAACACTGGGGTGAACCTGGTTAGACGAAGAGTGATCGGGATCAAGGGGCAGACTTCCAGTTGGCTTCCAAGGCTCGGGCCGAAGCTCCCATTTATGCTGGCCTCGGAGGTCTTCCTTTTTGCCATCGGCACACCGACACAGAGGCAGTTTATCTTGAGACCCCCTAAGCCTTTGTGATCCCACCCTCGGGGCTCTCAGCACCGCCTCTGGCACCAGTCTCCTCTGTTTGCCCCTCCCAGCTCCTCCCCAACCTTGCCCTTTATTTGGCCTCCCAGAATGCTTTTAGCCAAGTGCCAGCATGGCACTTGGCTATATCCAGTCTAGTGGAGTTCTCTAATTGCCGGCTCTGTATGTGTGCCCCTTGCTTCCCTAATTAGACTATAAATTTCCAGAGAGTCGGAGGGGAACCGTGTTCCTCCCTGCCTTTTCCTGCTGAGAGCCTCCTTCTCCGGGAGCCAGTCCCCCTGGCTTGGCCTTCGGAATCACCTACAACTGAGAAAAGCCTACCCGCTCGGTCCTGGCTTGTCCTTTTCCGGATGGCTTGGGGCCCACAGCTGCATCAGGTCTCCCGCTCCTCCCTCTCTGCCCATCTCCACCACCGCCGTCCCTGCTCAGCCTGGGTCACCTGCCGTCTGACAGTCCGTCAGAGGTGTGGCTACCGACGAGGCAACTCAGACCTGAGGTCTGGGCGCCCACCCATGGGATGGAGCGGCCCCGGATACGTGGCGAGAACGGGGCCAGGCATGTGATCGATTGTATATCATCCGAGCCAGGCAGCCCTTAGGCTGGGTATTTCCCGCCAGCTGCCTCGGTTTCTTCTCTGTAAAATGAGAGCAAGACTCCTGCCTCCCATCTTGCTGGGAGGATAAAGAGTGAAGGTTGGAAAAGGTGCCTGTGAGCATGGGCCATGCTGCCTCAAGGTCAGTTACTGTCGGGGAGACAGGAGAGCAGCTGCTCAGGGGGCTGATGATGGGAACCCCCTTCTCCCATTCTGGGCTTGTCCACCACGCACTGCTCCACTCCGGCTGTTGCCGCCCAGTTCCTTTTGCTCTACACCACCTCTGGCCACATCCCTGGCTCTTGGCCCATAATGCTTTGCATTTGATCCATACCCAAAGCAATTTGAAAGTTCTCAAGGTTGGAGGTGGCCCTGGTGAGTTCAGAGGATCATTCCTTGCCCAGGCTGGCCCGAGCGGGGATGCAGCTTTGGGCCCCGACCGGAGGGTGATCGTCGGAGGGAGGGGTGAGGCTGCAAGTGCTTTTGTTCACTCCGCTGGGGGAGAGGAGAGAAAAGAAGGGAGGGGGGAGGGAGAGAAGGAAGGAGGAAGGAGGGAGGGAGGAGAGAGGGAGGAGGGAGGGAAGGAGCTGCTCCCCATCTGGAACCATGTGGAATTTCAGCAGTGGAGACATTTAACCTGACTTTAATTTAAGTTGAAATGTCTGATATTTCTGATAGTAATAACATGCCCTGGATGTGGAGGAGGGGCTGGGGGGGGCCAAGGGGAGGCGGGGAGGAAACCCCAAAGGAATGCCTTCCTCAGGCTGGCAGTTAACGGGGGCCCCAATGAATCGGACGTGGGGACCTCGAGGGAGACTGCACCCGAGTCCAAGATGCTGCAACAGAGCCCGTCCATCCTGGGGGGCCGTGGACTCGGCGGTACCCCACTTTCTGCACCCTGTTCTTGGCTGCTTCCGGGGGCTGGTGTGGATATGGCTGGGATGGGGGAGGTCTGGAGCCCCGATCTCTGCTTTGGGCCCCCAAGGTCCCCGGGGGGTCTCTGTGTGGCCTTCTGTGCTCGCCCCCATCGATTAGCCATTACTTGTCCCTCCTTCACTAGGAGTCCTCCGTTGCCAGCAGCCTCTGGTAAGTACCCACTATGCATAGGGTGGTCCTCCGCTGCAGTTGCTGGAGATCCAAAGACCCAAAGGAAACAGAGCTTGCCCTCGGGAAGCTTGCACTTCGCTGGACTCCCCGGGCCATGGCTTCCATAGTGGCCGTGGCTTCTGTCGTGGCCATGGCCTCCCTGCTGAGGAGTGCCATCTTCGTGCTTGTTCCACGTCACCCTCACCAGGTCTCGCCTCCTCGGCCCTGGGAGTGCCTTGTGGCAGAGCCCGCCGCCTCCCTGCCTTCCTTTGCTAGACCTCGAACTAGCAGCATCCCGTGTTCCTCACACGTTGTGCCTCATGGGGCAGGTGCCTCCTTGGTCCTGAGCCGCTGGGCTCCAAGGATCATGGGAGCCACGCCAGGCTTCCTTTGGGGGGCAGTCCCTTGCTTCCTTTGCTGGCTGCTACCATCCAGCCCCCCATCTACTACCAGGAGGATCTCCCTGGGCTCTTTTCAGTTGGACCGTGGACTTGGAAACTGGTTTTGCAGAGTGGAGGCTGAGGACAAAGGAGAAAGCCATTCGGCCCGTGTCCCTTTCCGCCAGGCCCTCACCCTGGGCTGCCCCGCGGCCTTCTCTCCTCGTGGCTGCTCCCCGTTCCCCTCGGTGCATTTTCGGCCAGCGTGAACAAGTGACCTCGGGGCCCCGAGCGGTCGGAGACGCGGGCCGAGGCTCCTTTTGGCTGCGGCCTTCCCAGAACCCACAAGCTCTGCCGAGGGGAGAAAGGCAGCTCTTTTTTTCTCTTCCAAAAAAAATCTCTTTTTTTAAGCAAGGAAACAGACTTCACTTTCAATCTTCCTTCCAAGAGATTGTTATAAACAACAGCAGGTTTGGGCCAGGGGGAGGAGGGAAGAAAATGATTTGGGAGATTAAGGCGAGGACGCGACAGCGTCCCCTTTGCAACCTCCATAAGCTTGTTTTTCTTCCCCCGTCGCCCCCCTCCCTTCTCCAGCCAGCCTGGTTTAAAAGGAACACTATGTGATAGCCCAAATCAGATTTCCCAGCAGCATCTGCAGGTCAGTGGGAACAGCTCAGCCATTTGGCTGTAGATTCAAGGAGAAGGCCTCCCCTTTAACCCCAGTCCGGGGAGGGGGGAGTTGTATGTAGCCAGGATGGGGCTGGGCAGGGGGAGAGCTCCCCGCCTGCCTCTGTGTGGGCTCAGATTTGGGCATGTGGGAGGCGTGGGGGGGGCTATGTTTGAGAATGCATGTGTTTGAGCATGTGTGTGTGTGTGTGTGTGTGTGTGTGTGTGTGTGTGTGTATGGGGGGGCATGTGTGTTTGGGCATGGGGAATATATGTGGGGGGGTTGTGGGAGAGGGGGCGTGAGTGTGGGGAGTACTGGGGGAGTGAGAGGTTTGGGTGGATATATGTGTGGGTATACATGTTTGTGTATGTTAGGGGGAAGACTACACGTCACAGTGTACATGTGTACGTTAGGGGGAAGGCTGCACATTGCAGCATACATGTATATGTTGGTTGTGTGGGTATTGTGTAGGAGGGCTGGAGGGGCACTGGGATGTGTGTGTGAGGGACACTCAGAGGACCCAAGAGCGTCCAGAGCAGTGCACGGGGAGGGCAGTTGGCCAGGTCCGCCTGCGGCGTGGAAGCCGCCCACGGTGCCACCCGCTCAGGGTCTGTTTAGCCCCCGCCAGGGGCATCAGCCAAGGAATGGCCGGCATGGGGTGACCACAAGGAAGGCCCCAGGGTGGTGATGGGTGCTTCGGGCCTTGGCACTTCTTCCACCAGGTCAAGGAAGCAGAAAGGTCTGGAACTAGATTTGGGGAAGGGGTTCCTCACAGTGGGAGAGGGCTTTGGTCTTGGGGAGTTGGGCTGCAGGCAGTGGGGGGGGGTGCGGGAGAACAAAGCCCCCGGGCTTTGGCCAGAGTTGGCCCGTTTCTGGGCCCTCCCCCGGCCCTTCCCTGACAGGTGGGGGAGTCGAGCTTGGGAAGGGAGACGAGGCTGAGAGGTGAAATTCCAGGGCCCTGAGCCAGCCTCAGCCTTGAGCCGTTCCTCCCTCTGCTTGTCCTGTGTGGGAGAGAGCGCCTTCCTTTCTTCCTATGGGCCTCACAAAGGGGTGGGGGGGGTGCCGAGGGGAGCACTAGCTGTCCTGGGGAAGATGAGGCAGCCGCCCTGGTGCCTTGGACTAAAGATAAATGGGCTCTATTGCCCCTCTCCTCCCTTTTTCTCAAAGCTTTTTGACATCTAAGGTAAAAACTCATTTGATCTTCCCACTTCCCCTTTGAGGCAGGATGAGGCAGGGCAGAGAAGGTTTTATTATTCCCATTTGACAGAAGAAACTGAGGAACAAAGAGGAACAAAGATCTGGAATTGGACGGCACCTCAGGGAAAATCCAGGCCAATTGCCACCTTTTACAGAGGAGGAAGCTGAGGCTCCCGGAGGGCAGAGTTTTTAACCTCTAAGACCCAGATTATACAGGCAGCAGGCAGTGCCAGGATTCTCACCCGGGACCTCTGCTGCCAAATCCACTGTCCCACTCCACCTTGCGGAAGGACAACCAGTGAGGTAGAGCCGGGAGAACCTGGGGCTTTCTTGGCTCCAAGGCATTGGGCTTTCCCCTCCCAGTCCCCATTCTGCTTTGGTGGGGCCAACTCTGCTCCATTGGGAGGAAGGGGCTGGGCTTGGGATCAGAGTGCTCCGATTCAAACCTTGTCCTGACAGCTCTTGCTGGGGGATCTTGGGAAAGCCGTTTCTGGCCTTCTCTGGGCTTCAGCGAAATGAGACGCAAGTGCCAGTCAAAGCCAGCGAGATCTTGACCTCAAGAGTTTGAGTGTCAGGTTGGGCTGAGGGTGGCGACAGCAGGAGTTCTTCCTTGGGCCGGCCAGCCACCTCCCGACTCTAACCCTAAAATGCGCGCTGGTAGAGGAATATGGAGGAGCTGGCGCACACTTGGGAAGGGAAGGCCTCGGAGTCTGGGCCACCGGGACTCCAGGGCCTGAAGGGAAGAAGGGAAGAGACCCCCACATGGGCCTGAAAAGCTCTGGGCTAGAAGCAGCCTCGGCTGTGTTCTGCTTGACCCCGGGGGCTGAACCAGGAGGAGCGAGCTAAAGGGTAATGTAGGCTGGGTAGCAGGAAATGCCTTCCTCCCTGTCAGGGCCACCTTGGGCTGGGGCTCCCAAAGGGCAAAGATGAAGGGTCCCAGATGAAGTGGTTCCACAAGGCTGGGGGCCTCCCATCTCCCCAAGGCTTTCTGGTCCCAGCTGGCTCCCCTTGCCCATTGTCACAGGCCCAGAGTGGGCAACATCACAGCTCTTTACATGAGTGCGGAGCCCGAGCGAGACCCTGGGTGGGCCCAGGGGCCACAAGGCCGCCACGTAGTCAGCAGGGCCCCGAAAAGCTCCTTCTGGCTATGAGACACCAGGCTCCCTTCCCGTTGCTGGTGCACATGTCCTCCCAAGAATCGGCCATTGCTCTGCTCTCAAGCCCGAGTGACCTTAGGCAAATCATTCTTCCCACTTCAGCCTCCATTTCCCTCTCGGTCAGAGTGGATGGGGGGACTTGAATAGCTCAAGGGACCCTGCCCACTAGTGCTGTTTCCTCTCTCCCTAAAGGTGTCTGCCAGTGGCTAGAAGGGGGAAGGGGGAGGCCAGGGGCTAAGTGTCTGGGGCCTGACGTTCTCTGGGTCCCGGCTGTGTGGGGAGAGCCTTCCTCCCCTTGAGTTCACTCCCCTCCCCCCTCTCTCCTCCAGTCTCACTTCCTGGGGCCCCAGGGAGGAGGGCAGCCAAGGGTAGGGCCGGGGTCTGTCTCTGCAGCTGCTGTGTTCCCCGGGCCTGGCCCCCTCCCCCCTCGATGTCTGCTCTGCCTTCAGCATCTCCGCACGCAGAGGCCTCTCCGTTGGATTGCGTTATTTGTCTTGGCCCGGGGAAGGGAGCGGGGCCCCCGAGGAGGATGGGGAGGCCATTTCCAATGTTTCCTCCCGGCCTCTCCGTGCCCTCCTCTCCCCGTGCCTGGGAGAAGGGAGAGGGCAGAGGTCGGGGAGCTGAGAAACGCCGGCCCTGGGACCATGTCCCACCGGGCTCATTGGCTCTGGCCACGTCACAGCTGGAGGGGCCTTAGGCCCAAAGACTTAGAACGGCTTTCAAAATCGTCCCAATCAGTTGTAGAGGTGGAAACTGAGGCCCAAGGAAAGGAAGGGGCTCTGGCTTTGCCCGTCAGACCATGGGGTGCAGAGGAAACAGTGCCGTATCGTTAGCCAAGGAGCTGGCTCTGGATCCCTTTTCCGAGTGAGCTTGGTGCGGTCACGTAACATCTCAGAGCCTTGTCTCCCTGAAGGGGTTGGGCTCATTCGCCCCCACCCCCATCTCTTTGAGCCTGAATCCCAGAATCCCACAGTCTAGGGCCTCCCGTTTGGCTCGGAGCCAGGGGCCAGGGGCCAGGGCCGGGGCACTCCTGAAGTTTGTGCCCAGAGAGGCCTGGCCCACCTGGCTGGGCCACAGCAGGTGAGGAGGTTCTCTTGGCGGCCGACTCCAGGGCCCGTTTGCGCCAGAGGATTCTCTGGAGCGAGCTCCCCCCCTCCCGTCCCCCTTGTCCCTCAGCCAAGCCACACAGATCTTGAGGCTTTCATCTCCGCCCCATCCGTCAGCCCCAGCACTCCCCTCTGTCACTGGGACCCGGCCTCTCTGAACTCTCTCCAATTAGTCTCCATCACAGCATCCCCAGAGGCAGAGAAAGGAGCGTGGTGGCAGGGAGACACTGCTTCACTTGGAACTCATGGAGCCCTAGGAAACCGGGAAGGCCCGGGGTGCCTGGGGGGGGTGGGGTTGGGAGGAAGGCTCGACCCGGAGCTAGTGGCAGTGCCAGCCCACACCTGAACTCGAGGCCTGCTGTGGAGCCACTGCTGCCCAGGAGCTGCCCCAAGCCCATCGTCCTCCTCCTCTTTCGTCAGGCTCTTCTGGTTGGATGAGTCCCTTTGACCTGTAACCTTTGAGGTGCTCCTTTCCTCGGGGCTCCCTTTAGCAGCCATTTGTTTGCTGTCACCCTAGAAGGCCTGGAGAGGCTGGGCAGAAGTCCTCCAAATGCTGAGGCAACAGCTCAGCGGGACCTCGGGGAGGCTGGGAAGCAGCGGGGGATGCTCCTAAGGACCCCAAGGATGGAGAGATGCAGGAGCAACAAAGATCTGGCGTCCACCCAGAACCCATCCTAGCTTCAGCTACTTCCCTACTAGAGGCAGGTTTCCTGCTCCCCCCCACCCCAAGCCTACCCATTCTGCTCCACCTCCTCCTCCCTGCCCTGTCCAGAACTTAAGCCTTGGCCAAATGATGCATGGTGGCTAGAAGACCCAGGTCTTCCTTCCTGATCGGGAATTGGGGGCCAGACTTTCCTCAAGTCAGCAGTTCCCTGGCTGAGGAGATCTTGAAAAAGAGGGGGCCCGCTGATGCAGATGAGGAATAGCGCAGTAAAGAGGCAGCCTGGGCATCTTGGACCCGGTGGAGGCGACTGGGGGCGCCATGATGGATAGTGCTCAAACGAGACTTCAGACACTTCCTGGGCAAGTCACCTCACCCACGTGCCTCAGTCCCCATCTCTAAGGCGGGGACGATAACCCCTACCTCCCGGGGTGGTTGCGAGGATCAAGCGAGGCGATATTTGTCCAGCACTTAGCCCAGCGCCTGGCACAGAGCAGGCGCACTTACTCCCTGCGGCATCCCTTCCCATCTCACATGGCTCTGGCCCTATGTCGACTAATTAAGCCCCAAATGCCCCCAAGGTCATTTCCTCTGTTTTGACTCACTCTCCCTCCCTTCCTGGACGCCCAGACACAGGACGGGCCGAAAAGGTCAGTCCCGCTTGGCCAAAGACGAACCTCATCATCTTCGGTTGCCGGAGACTTCCTGCCACCCCTGAGAATGCTTCCTTCCAATAGAGCCCCCCTTCTTCTCCACCACAGGAACGGTCAGAAAGTATGTTCTCCGAAACTCTAGGTAATCCAGGTAAAGCGGGTCCGCGTTGCCCCGCTTCAGTCATCCTGTCCAAAAAGGAAGTGAGGGGAACCCGGGGAGGAAAGTAGGCTGGCCGTGCGACCCCAGCTTCTCCTCCCATAGCTTTGCCAGCCAGTTTTGAAAGGAGCTATTCTAGGATTTTCTCAGGCGGTCGAGTCAGTCTTGCGGAGGAGCCTATAATTTGCAGATTCCATCCTCTTCCCTTGAAAATGGGGCCGACCTTTGACCTTCTTCGATCTCATTTTCCACGAGTTTTAAAATACCCCTGACGGCATCTAGGCTAGGCAGGTTTTTCCTGCAAGCCCTTTTTTTATGGACGGCTGACGGCTGATATTAGACTAGCTCTTTGCAATATGCTTTATATACATTATCTCATTGGACCCGGATGATTTTGTTGTGTATACAGACATTGGAGGCTAAGGATTTGGACTATCGGTGCTTTTCTTAGAGTTTTATCACCTGGGAATTGCTGGGGTTCCAGCTGCTCTTCTTCCTTATTATAGTATATGACTTGGGAGAATACACTTATGCAGTCTTTCCCTTCCCTCATCTTTCTTGAAAGGCCACAATGTTAATTTAAATGTATTTTTTTATTTTTTATTTTTTTGCTGAGGCAATTGGAGTCAAGTGACTTGGCCAGTCACACAGCCAGGAAGTATTAAGTGTCTGAGGCCAGATTTGAACTCAGGTCCTCCTGATTTCAGGGCTGGTGCTCTATCCACTGCACCACCTAGCTGCTCTACATATATATATATATATATATATATAATATATATATATATATAATATATATATATATATATATATATATATATATATATATATGTATATATATATATATATATATATATGCATACACACACACACACACACACACACACACACACAGGCCAATCATGGTTAGGTATACTCCATTTCTGGCCAGGAATCTGTCATCCCTCTATTGTCAGTCCCGGTGTGGAAATCCAAATCTCCCCTTGCCCTGTCAGCTCTTTAATTCCTGAATTAATTATGCTCTTCTGATGGCCTTTAATGAGCAAAGGTGGGGGAAATGCAGCCTGTGTCCCCAAGAGCTTCAATCTCTTGCCATAATCTGACTTTCTGCCCCAGGGAAGACAAGGCTCTCTTGTAGTTACCGGCTTAACCAATGACGCCCCAGCAGCTCTGAGCAGCGGAGACTCCCCAACTACTTCTGTCCCCTTTCCCCTGCTCCTTAGCGAGTGGCTTTCTGCTCCAGCATTTTTGGAAGAGCAAGTGCCTCCTTCTCCTCAGAGCTCCAAGCTCCCTTGCCTTCAGGAAGGCTCTCAAAGCTATTTTCACACTCTACGTGTGCAGCTGCCCCTTGTAGCACTCCCTCATGCTCACGTAACTCAAGGCTCCCTTCTTCTCTTTGGATCCCCCTTTTTCTCATTGATACACTTTGAATTCCTTTTGAAACCTCTCATTTTTTTCAGCTCCTTAGACTACCATTCAAGGTTCCACAAAATTAGTCTCCAAATCACTTTTTCAGCTTTATGTCCCAACTCATTATGAGGGTCCAAACTTGTTATTTCTTGAGCACTTTGGGATATCTTCCCTCCCCCTCCCACCTTGGCTCAGAGTCAACCTGGATTTTTATTTTTTATTAATGAATTGATTTTTTAATTCGGGGGCAATTAGGGTTAAGTGACTTGCCCAGGGTCACACAGCCGGGAAGTGTTAAGTGTCTGAGATCGGATTCGAACTCGGGTCCTCCTGACTTTAGGGCTGGTGCTCTATCCACTGCGCCACCCAGCTGCCTCTCAACCTGGCCTTAGATACATGGTGGCTTGAATTCAAACATGGGTAGGGGAAATGAAGTCGTATTGGAAAAGACTCCTAGGCTACTCAGACACCTCGTGCCGGTGCGAGATGGATTCTTTCGTTCTGAAGAGACTTGGAAGGTGTTGGACATGTCAGGTATCAGATAGCACGATAAACAAGGAAACTGATCTCACGGAGTCAGGAAATGACTGATTACCGAGGTGGAAGGCGTTTCCAAATCGGCCGTCTCCGATCCAGCACACGGTCCACTAGCACGCAGGTTTCAAATCGACAGCAAAGCAGAAGAAAGGAGAAAGGTGGGAAGCCGTGGCACGTGATCGATAACCTCTTCCAACGACCCCTCGGTGCCAAAAATGAGGAAATGACAAAAGGCAGAGAATGACCTCGGCGATCATCGTCTCGTCCCAAAGTTTAACCGATGTGAAACCGTCGACACAATGAGGAGGTCAAAAGAGGCCCGATACTACCTTCGCCAGGAAACGCTCGGTCTCCTTGCCAAGGAGAGAGACGAGGCAGCCAAAGGTAACACTGGTTTGGAATATACACGCTCGTTTATAAGACACCGTGGACTGAGAACTGAAGATGCTTAGGAACGGCATTGCCTCATAAACCAGTAAAAAGCAGAGGAGGCCAAAACAAGTTTACTGAAAACTTGGCGTGAGGTTCAATCGAGCCACATCATCCCCAGAGCTTTCCCAGATGAAGCTGCCAGAAAAGGGAACAGATTGATCAGTGTTCCTATAATGATTTATTTGGTCGTCGAGGACACATTTGGACCTTAACGCTTTAAGTCTCCAACGTACAATCAAAGGAATTAAAAATGTCACTTAGGAACTAGTTGGGACAAAAAGCCGGACCGGACCAGGTAGACGATGAGAAAATGCCCACCGAAGGCAACGCAATCTTGAACGCATTAAGGGATCATGTTACAAACTACATTGGGAAGTGGAAGAAATCAAAAGAATGGGGGGGAAACCCAGCGGTGCTGAAAGAAGGGGATTGAAATCCCGACCCGTGTGCCCACTTTCTCATCTTTATAAAAACCATTATGAAAATGACGGAAAGCTATCGAGTACAACCTTGATGAGAAAGTAAAAAGGGAACGATCGCTCGTTTTTTCGGCAGGCTGCGTTTGAACGGTCACACGACGGATAACCGCAATACAAAATCTCACTGTATGTAGTGATCACAACAAAGTATGTGATTCAACAGAACAGAGTCCAGCCTCCGAGACCACCTTCCACGCCGTCTCATGTAGACATTACGATCGTAGAAGATTCTTTGAGGTGTCCGGTCGTGGAAATCAGTGGTCAGTGAACCCCCAAGTTGTATGCCAGGCCCAAGCTCACCCATTCACCTTGCTCACTCTGCTTAGGAAGAGGCTCTCCTGTTTCTTGGAAGACACATAGCCTCTTGTCTCCCTCAGACCTGGTTCCTTCCCACCTCCCGCTTTCTAGTTCTTGCCCCCAGAAAAAGAACCTGCTGAGTCAGGTGGGAGAAGGATCTGAGGATGCTGCCCAGGCCCATCTTCAGGTGACAGCATCCAAGAAGTGCCCCTGGACCCAAGGAGGAACAGCTCCCGTTGTGCTTTCTGTCATTGCTGAATCCAAGGCATAAGACTCCTAACTCCTCTCTCTCTCTCTCTCTCTCTCTCTCTCTCT